>NC_068441.1:7409901-7609901 GCF_023373465.1 Oncorhynchus keta | reverse complement strand
CCGCCATGTTGGAGTCAACAGAAATACGAAATTACATCAGAAATATTCCCTTACCTTTAGTGATCTTTCATCAGAATGCAGTGCAAGGAGTCCTAGTTCCACAATAAATCCTTGTTTTGTTCCATAATGTCCATTACTAGTGTCCAATTAGCTGCATTCGCTAGCACGTTTAGCTCACATGCCCAAAAGCTGGCGCTGGTCCAGGCGAACTCGGACAAAAACTTCAAAAATATATATTCCACGTCGAATAAACTGGTCAAACTAAGTAGAGAATCAATCTTCAGGATGTTATTTTCATATATATCCAATAACGTTCCAACCGGAGCATTCGTTTTTGTCTACAGAGTCATGGAACGTAGGCGATATCAACAAAAATTGCACAACCAGGAAATGGCATTCTGCCAGGCCAGTGACTCATTCCCCTTCCATTCGGTCAAACATCACACTAGAGGCTTCATTCCAAGTTCTACTGACTGCTGACATCTAGTGGAAGGCGTAGGAAGTGCGAACAGATCCATATCTTATTAGGGTGTGAATAGGCGATGACTTCAAATTCGACCAGCCTCAGAATTTCCACTTCCTGTTTGGAAGATTGCCTGCCCTATGAGTTCTGTTATACTCACATACATAATTCAAACAGTTTTAGAAACTTCAGAGTGTTTTCTATCCAATAGTAATAATAATATGCATATATTAGCATCTAGGACAGAGTAGGATGCAGTTCACTATGGGCACGCAATTCATCCAAAGTGAAAATGCTTCCCCCTATCCCTAACAGGTTCGTCGGAGGGCGTAGCAGGATTTATTATGAACCTCCGAATTACTGTCCCACTAATTAAAAGCCGCAGCTCTAGCGTTAGCTCAGTGCAGATGTTGCCTGTAATCAATGGCTTCTGGTTGGGATATCTACGTACGGTCACCGTAGGGAAAGCGTTGTCAATGCATTTATTAATGAAGCCGGTGACTGATGTTGTGAACTCCTCAATGTCATCGGATGACAACCCGGAACATATTGCAGTCTGTGCTAGCGAAACAGCCCTGTAGCTTAGCATCCACTTCATCTGACCACTTCCATAGTGAGCATGTCACTAGTACCTCCTGTTTGAGTTTTTGCTTGTAAGCAGGTGTTATTATGTCTATGTGAATAACTCACGTCGGAGAGTTTTGAAAAATGCAAACACAATCCTTCACTCAGGTATTACATGTTACAGGTCACGACATCCTAATCAGACACCTGTTTATATATCCTAGATAGGTGCCCTACTAGCACCATCTCTGGGTTGCCCGCTGCGCTGAGGCTAGTAAACACTGTCACCACCGATAAATCTACGTTAATCAAGAATTTCAATAAGCACTTTCCTACGGCCGGCCGTGCTTTCCGCCTGGCTACCCCTACCCTGGCCAACAGCTCTGCACCCCCCGCAGCAACCTGCCCAAGCCCCCCGCACTTCACCTAAATCCAGATAGCGGATGTTCTGAAAGAGCTGCAATATCTGGACCCCTACAAATCAGCTTGGCTTGACAATCTGGACCCTCTATTTCTAAAACTTATTTTAGAACACACCTAAAATTGTTGTAACACCAAAATTGTTGTAACCCCTATTACTAGCCTGTTCAACCTCTCTTTCGTATCGTCTGAGATCCCTAAAGATTGTTACAGACCTGTATACATCCTGCCCTGCCTTTCTAAAGTTTTGTAGCCATGTGTGCAAATTTTGTTCATATCCTTTGCTTGTTAGTGAGTTATTAGCCCCGTTATAGATCATTTGTAGTCAGCAATAGGGGAGTGATTGCTTACAAGCGCACAAAACTGCATTGCTAGCCTTCTTTGAAAAGCAAGTCAAGTAGAACAGGGCTCCGGGCAGCCGAGCGGAAATGGAGGAAAACTCGCCTCCCTGCGGACCTGGCATCCTTTCACTCCCTCCTCTCTACATTTTCCTCCTCTGTCTCTGCTGCTAAAGCCATTTTCTACCACTCTAAATTCCAAGCATCTGCCTCTAACCCTAGGAAGCTCTTTGCCACCTTCTCCTCCCTCCTGAATCCTCCCCCCTCCTCCCTCTCTGCAGATGACTTCGTCAACCATTTTGAAAAGAAGGTCGACGACATCCGATCCTCGTTTGCTAAGTCAAACGGCACCGCTGGTTCTGCTCACACTGCCCTACCCTGTGCTCTGACCTCTTTCTCCCCTCTCTCTCCAGATGAAATCTCGCGTCTTGTGACGGCCGGCCGCCCAACAACCTGCCCGCTTGACCCTATCCCCTCCTCTCTTCTCCAGACCATTTCCGGAGACCTTCTCCCTTACCTCACCTCGCTCATCAACTCATCCCTGACCGCTGGCTACGTCCCTTCCGTCTTCAAGAGAGCGAGAGTTGCACCCCTTCTGAAAAAACCTACACTCGATCCCTCCGATGTCAACAACTACAGACCAGTATCCCTTCTTTATTTTCTCTCCAAAACTCTTGAACGTGCCGTCCTTGGCCAGCTCTCCCGCTATCTCTCTCTGAATGACCTTCTTGATCCAAATCAGTCAGGTTTCAAGACTAGTCATTCAACTGAGACTGCTCTTCTCTGTATCACGGAGGCGCTCCGCACTGCTAAAGCTAACTCTCTCTCCTCTGCTCTCATCCTTCTAGACCTATCGGCTGCCTTCGATACTGTGAACCATCAGATCCTCCTCTCCACCCTCTCCGAGTTGGGCATCTCCGGCGCGGCCCACGCTTGGATTGCGTCTTACCTGACAGGTCGCTCCTACCAGGTGGCGTGGCGAGAATCTGTCTCCTCACCACGCGCTCTCACCACTGGTGTCCCCCAGGGCTCTGTTCTAGGCCCTCTCCTATTCTCGCTATACACCAAGTCACTTGGCTCTGTCATAACCTCACATGGTCTCTCCTATCATTGCTATGCAGACGACACACAATTAATCTTCTCCTTTCCCCCTTCTGATGACCAGGTGGCGAATCGCATCTCTGCATGTCTGGCAGACATATCAGTGTGGATGACGGATCACCACCTCAAGCTGAACCTCGGCAAGACGGAGCTGCTCTTCCTCCCGGGAAGGACTGCCCGTTCCATGATCTCGCCATCACGGTTGACAACTCCATTGTGTCCTCCTCCCAGAGCGCTAAGAACCTTGGCGTGATCCTGGACAACACCCTGTCGTTCTCAACTAACATCAAGGCGGTGGCCCGTTCCTGTAGGTTCATGCTCTACAACATCCGCAGAGTTCGACCCTGCCTCACACAGGAAGCGGCGCAGGTCCTAATCCAGGCACTTGTCATCTCCCGTCTGGATTACTGCAACTCGCTGTTGGCTGGGCTCCCTGCCTGTGCCATTAAACCCCTACAACTCATCCAGAACGCCGCAGCCCGTCTGGTGTTCAACCTTCCCAAGTTCTCTCACGTCACCCCGCTCCTCCGCTCTCTCCACTGGCTTCCAGTTGAAGCTCGCATCCGCTACAAGACCATGGTGCTTGCCTACGGAGCTGTGAGGGGAACGGCACCTCAGTACCTCCAGGCTCTGATCAGGCCCTACACCCAAACAAGGGCACTGCGTTCATCCACCTCTGGCCTGCTCGCCTCCCTACCACTGAGGAAGTACAGTTCCCGCTCAGACCAGTCAAAACTGTTCGCTGCTCTGGTCCCCCAATGGTGGAACAAACTCCCTCACGACGCCAGGACAGCGGAGTCAATCACCACCTTCCGGAGACACCTGAAACCCCACCTCTTTAAGGAATACCTAGGATAGGATAAGTAATCCTTCTCACCCCCCCCCCCCTTAAAAGATTTAGATGCACTATTGTAAAGTGGCTGTTCCACTGGATGTCATAAGGTGAATGCACCAATTTGTAAGTCGCTCTGGATAAGAGCGTCTGCTAAATGACTTAAATGTAAATGTAAATGTTCCTTTTCTGAGATACCAAGGAGCTAGAATGAATATGCACAAATTAGCACTCCATTCATGGGAAACTTTTGGTAGCGCCGGCACACCTAAATACTAGCTAAAGAGTGCAACCTTGCCATGGTTCTGTTTTTCTCATTGTGTTCTTACCATTCTCTGACACTCAGGGCTCTATAGGATGATGGATCAAAGCTAGTACCTGGATGTTTATGTAGGAAGGCAAAACAATATTCCTCCCATCCTGGAAAGGCTGATCATTTATAGTAGATTAGAAGCATTTTTATTGTGTCATGGAAAACGAGAACTCAAAGAACATGTGTTCCTGCAACCTAGGAAGGATGCTATTTTGCCTTGTACTGTATACCGCGACACTGTAAAGCCATACAGCCTATAGACATACAGCCTTTAGTTTCTTTGATTGTTTAATGCGTCTGTGTGTGTGCATCCTGTGCTGCTGCTGAATAGTAGAGTATCTGCAAACCTCTCTTAGACCATGCGTCTCTGCATACCTTCTCTTGGACCCTGTCTCTTACTCAGTGTGATCTCTCCTGCTGTCCTGTCCATCAGAGCGTGGCAGCTAGGACAACCCCCTGCCTGTGCTAGACCTAATCCTCCTTATCTTAATGGCATCGCCCTGCTAAAAGCAGCTTGGCGGGAACAATCGACCTTCTGTGTCTCTTTATCAGCACAGCCACCTCCCCCTTCAATACCTCACTGCCACCTGCTGTGACAGGTATCCCCTCTCAGCCTGATCCTATCGGCCAACCTGACCCTTCACTGTCCATCGCTATCTCCTGCTGGGACTATGTTGTTCTGTGTGCTTACTGCTTATCAAACATAATTTCAAATGAGGAATATAAGAGATGTCAGCCAGTAGAGGTAGCCCCTGGACACATTTTTTATTAGACCCATCCAGACACATTAGGTGACTTGATGTAAACTGAGTGTACAAAACATTAAGAACACCTGCTCTTTCCATGATATCGACTGGCCAGAAAATCCAGGTGAAAGCTCTTTTGTATACTCAGTGTATATTTACTTTGGCTTTGGTTTATTTTTCTTTGCATGTACTCTACTTCAACGGGTCTCCGTAGTCCCACTATGACACCTACAGCTCCGCAGTAGGGGGGCGCACAGAGGATTTCAGATCAGAGGACATTTGAAAAAGTGTGGTAAAGCCAAGGTTCGCATCTGGTAAAGAAGGACCCACAGTATTTCTAAACCATGTAAAACTATGATGAGATCAATACATTCAGTGACTCCAGGTGGGATTTGAATGTAGTTGTAACATGGTTGGAGCACTTAGCTCAGCCTCAGCATGAACACACTGTCCTGTTGTTTTTGTTGCCAGAACACTTCTTGTGAAATATATTTCCATTTGTTATTGACTTTTACAGTTCCTTCATATCTGAAAGAGTCATTTAAAGTCACATATTGCCCCCTACAGGGTATGAAATGGATAACATTCCAGATGTAAAAATGATATTCTTTGTTTCACCTTTTACCCTTTTAGGTCACCAAAAAAGCTCCCAGAGCTCTGGTCTCATTGAGTATTGACTGAATTGCTTCACATGTATCCTATGATTACCACTGTCAACTGAACCAGGGCTTTTACAGTAATGAAGGTTGCCATTTATTCTAAATTCTAAGAATGATATGTTTGTAAATCTTGTGTAATTCCCTATCTTGTTGTTGTTGTTGTTGTTGTTGTGATGTCCGTTACCAGTGGTTAATGGACGATGAGGCGTTCCGGGCAGCAGGCAGTAATTGCCTGGAGCACAACAGTGATTACAGGGACACATTGGAGTATATGACTTCATAACTGGCACAATTTAATGATAATGTGGTGCAACTCACAGTACTGTGGTCAGCTAATCACACTGGACTGGCTGGGACAAATCTCAATGCAAACGAGCCGTGACTGGAATACAGAGTAGCAGCTCGCCCACATATCATTATGACTGTGACCCTCTTCCACCGGCAGTGCCATGATTAGTGTCACCACGGATGGACAGGTTTAATTGAAGATAAACTAATCTCCTCCTGTCAGTAAGCAGTGGATGAATACTCACAAATTTCTCAGCTTTTACAAGCACAGATTGTCCTTTTAGGATGGCACAATGAAAAACATTACAATTACCTTGTCTAAAGTTTTCAGAAACTATGAATGAAAATGTTAATTATATTAAACAGTCATTGTACATTTAAGTGATAATACCCTCGAAGCCGATGTTTGGAGGATATATTGGCATTGGTGTTGTTAGGCAAACGTGCCAATATATATAAGCGCGGATATCGACTCTACCGTTCGAGCATGGTTTTGCGGCACCGTCGATAAAGCGCTGGACTTCGTGCTAGAAGGTCGAGGGTTCAAGACCTGCTCCCTGTATGTTTCATTCCAATATTCTCCAAACACCTGCTTCGAGGGCATTATCACTTTTAGACAACGGGTTACAATGAAAAAAAAAAGTGACATATTTTCATTAAAAACGTTATTTGGATGAATTTATTCATCCTTCCACAAGATATAGTCCCGACACAAATCTAGGATCGCTATCCAAGCCGGCTGGTTGTTCGTTCAATAGGTTCGGTTGCCAGACGCGAACCAGACATTCAGTCTTTTTGTTCTGTATTTATTGCCATACTGGCTGGCAACGTATTTATTATTATTATTATTTTTTACCTCTTTTGTATCTCTTGCTTGCTAGCTAGCCAACTACCGCTACCTTGCACTCACGTCAAACAATGCATCCAGAAAAATAACAGTAGCTGCATTTGTTTAAGCTGTTTTCTAGTGGCATTTATTTGGACACATCCATAACAATTACATAATGAGACGCTATTTTGCCTAGCATAGAAAATATGTTGTTCAGAGGAGCTATCCAACGCCACAGCTTACACAATCACTTCAAACTGAATATGAAAATACTGCAAACTAGCAGCACTTCGTTTCGTTTCCCCTTTTTCAATTTGTATATATCCATAAAAATGATGCCAGCTGATTCACGATTTCGACTGGCTGAGAAACGCTGTGTCTCGCCTGACAAGTTCATTACTATGGTACACAGCAGGAGATCGAATTTGAATATTGAAACAATGTTGCAAATGTCGGAGAAACAGACAGCAACGTTTATACAAATCTCCGCTGTTGAAACTAAATGTTAGTCTAAAAGAAATGTGAGATAGAGAGGAAGATCAAGTTGATATATTGTCTGGCTGGGCTGATGAGACAGTGGACTAAGCATGCAGATGGAACAAAGTAAATAGTTTAACGTCATAGATTTATCCGGTGGTAATTTGTGGAATAGACACCTGCTGGAATACCGTTTTTAACCGATTAGCATTCAGGATTAGACCCACTGATTGTATATAACATGTTACAGACAGTCTGCAGGGGGGTAATATAATTGACTGGGGCATCATGTGTTATATCACTCCTTGTCATTTTAATTACATATGGAATCCTAACTTCCTGACAGATCACATAGTTTAAAAAACTAAATGTGTATTATATTATTTGATTACGCTCTCAGACCTAATGCTGCGTTAATTTTCAAGTGGGGAGGTAGTAATTACCAGGGAAGTGAAGTCGTAAATCCCAATTGGATGCATTCGTGTGTTGGCTAATGGTCAACACACTGCATCAACCATAAACTAAGTAACTATTACAGCGATCACGGTTGTAAACAAATTATAGCATTCAAAAATAACCAGGGTGACATTAATAGATAGCTTCATATAAAATGTTTTGTTGTTGCATGACTTTCGAAAAGGCTGTTATGGAGGTAATTTCCTTAGTAGGTGATGTCAGAGACTAGCATGTTGGAAAAATCGGAGCTCAGGGATGATATACGAGTTCAATTAAATTCAATTGACTTTATTGACATGGCAAGTTCATTATTACTTACATTGTCAAAGTGTACATATAGAAAACATATATATATACACGATTTAAATATATACGAGTTTATATACGAGTTTCCCACTTGCTACCAGTTGGGGGGCGTTCCCAGTCGTGAGTGGTTAATACAATCTTCCCACCTGGGGCCTGTTGCACAAAACTAGGATAAGGGATTAAGCCAGGATATCTTGGTGATCCTGGCTCAATTGATCCGTAATCCGGTTGCACTAAAGATGGATAGGGGCAGGAGGATATGTTATGGTATAAATTACCATGGAGATTTATTCAGGAGCTAGCCTGCTCCAGACCAGGCTAAATTCCAGGATCTATTTAATCTCATCCCTAATGTCAGTCAGCAGTCACCACAAATGGAAACCAATAGTTATTTCACTGCTCACTATACATTGTTATCACATATAACTAGACCCACTGTCATTATTTAAACGTTTGTGATCATTAATTTCAATGATTTTGGATAAAAATTGATTTTTAGATGTTGCTATCATTAGATAATTTACAGTTTCCCATAGACTATATATAAAATGATAGA
Source organism: Oncorhynchus keta (assembly GCF_023373465.1). Lineage (NCBI taxonomy): Eukaryota > Metazoa > Chordata > Actinopteri > Salmoniformes > Salmonidae > Oncorhynchus > Oncorhynchus keta. Next base: position 7,601,553 of record NC_068441.1, on the reverse strand, counting down.
ATATTAGGGCCACAGAGGGAAAAAAAGACAAGTCATAATATTGTAACCAGTTGTTTTAAAGGAGGACAGTTGTTAAAATGACAGATGCGGGGCATTTCGTGAAATTGTACTTCAGTATGGTTTCATAAACAAAGACATGCTGATGTGCCAGAATATTAAGTATCACATTGTCATAAGTATCAAAACTGTAAAAACAATATGTAGCTTTTCTGCAGAAAGAACCAGCCTCATAAATGTATGACTTTGTCCTTTTCTTCAGTGTGGCCCTAGTACTCTGTCATATAAACAAATACACATTCCATATGAATATAAAAACACAATGTGTAACATTATGTTCCTTTATTGAATAAGGACAAAACAAAGCAGGTAAACCATCAGCTCCTTTCGAAACTGAAGTCACAGTGACTCTACAAGATGGAAAGCACAGAATCCAAGCATATTATACAAAATGATACATACACATTCAAAGGTCTGTATATAACACACCCTGCATGTCTGCACACTAAAATAAATGCAGGACAAATCCATACACATCAACTGAACAGACAAATGAATGGATGCAGTAGCCTCCCTGCAGCCTTGTATTACACACAGTATACCGCACAAACATCATAAGAGGCCAAATTTAAAAAAACGAACCCAAAAAAAACCAAATTCCTCTGCCACCGCAGGACATATTTAACCAAAATTGAAAGCACACATACTAACTAAAATAATTCAACACATATTGGTCCAGTCCATGGCTGGTGGCACTCTGGGGGCCCTCTCCTTCCTCAGGCAGGCCACATTGTGGAGGACAGCACAAGCCACAGTAATATCACATGCCCTAACAGGGCTGACCCTTAATTTGTGAAGGCAGTGAAAGCGTGCCTTCAGGAGGCCAAAGGTCATTTCAACTCTGGCCCTGGTCCTGGCATGGGCATGGTTGTAGGCCTGCTGTGCTTCCTGGGGGTCTGTGAAAGGTGTCAGGAGAAAAGGCTGGCAGCCATACCCCTGTCTCCCAGCAACACACCAGAGAATTCCACTGTCAACACAAAATCTCATCATTAGTACCTCATAAACACAGTGATATTCTTGACACAGCCATGATGGTTATAAATAGGGGTTGTGTGGCTTACCTTGTGATAGGCACTGATAGATTTCAGAGGCACTGATAGATTTCAGAGGCCCGAAAGATTCTGGAGTCATGGACTGAGCCAGGCCATTTTGCCACAACATTGCTGATCACACAGTCAGCATTGCAGACCATCTGAAATCATAAGATGAGGAATATTACACCAATCAATGCACATCACTGGCAGATTTTTTTGCTTATTTTCCTAGGTAATTTTGCTCAAGAAAATATTCAAGATGTTTTTTAGATATTTTTTTTTTACTGAAAACAAGACAAAAATACTAAGTAAGAAAGACATTTTTGCAGTGCAGTGAGCAACCGACCTTGGGTCCTTTGAAAGGCGCTATATAAATTAAAGTGATTATTATTATAGCTCATCTATTTATTCAATTAAATTGTATTTATATAGCACTTTTCACAATTGTTTCATTCTGTCAAAGCAGCTTTACATTAATGAAAGCAGGAGAAACACAAAAAAAACGGTGGACAACATAAGAAGCAGAGTACAACGGCTAAGATTGTACTGAGCGTAGTAACGTTAAATAATAATGTAAGGCTTTAATAATAATTTATCATAGCTTTATACAGTGTGATGGACTTACTTTACACAATTTCACTCATATCTGCAGTGCATTTCAATTAAAAATTTAACCGTTTCATAATTACAGTACAACTGCGTTTTTGGAGATGTGAATTAAATATTTGAATTGTAATTGTGATGTTTCAGCGGAGCGGTGAGTGTGTAATTGTGCACTACTTACGCATTCAGGCGGTCTGCAATACTTTGCCACTCTTTTTCTCTTTGCTTTATCACTGTGGCGGTGTTGCCTTTCTTCTTAATTATATCTTTTACCTCCTCGTATGCCTCCATGAGGATTTGTGCTTCCGACGGGGAAAAGTACGCGGCTCTAGTTGCCATGGTAAATCAGTTAATCTGTGTTCTATTTGAGTGAGCCGTGAGCGCTGCACCTATCCAGGATTGGTTTCACCTGGCTTAATGAATCCGTGTCTGCTCATCCTGGCTTGGTCTTTGTGCAACCAATTAAGCCTGGACTCACATGTTTTGGCTTCATTGAGCTCAGCTTAGTCATTTATCCCGGATGTCTTAATTCTACTTTTGTGCAACAGGCCCCTGGTCATGAATGCAGAATTAGACCAAATCTTCAAACCACAGAACCAGTTTGCATCTCCTTTCTCCTGAAGTGGACACTCGTTCACTACTTTCCACAAGTAGCATGGAGGGAGTTTCCACAATATTTATTGTACCAGTATTTCCTATCAAATCAGTGATGGGAAGTGCTCAAATTGACACTTTGGGAGTAGGTAGAGATAATTGGAACGTAAAACAGTTTTCTTCAGTACTGTGTGTTTGTTTCTTTAAAACGGTTGCGTGTTGCATTATGGGTGAGGTGACTAACATCACATTAGCCAATCAAATGGCTTGTATGCTGATACGTTGTTATGGAGTTAAAGTCAAACTGAAAACATAGAAGACTGATCAGACTTGGATTATGTTTGTTTATAAATGATTGAACATATATGATATTGAACATATATGATATATTTTAAAACTTGTATGAAATAGCCAGCGAATTTTCAAAAAAGATGTGTCTTCTGAATTGGCCAAGACTGGCTCTTTGCTCTTAACGTAACGTTGCTTTTAGTCTAGCTAGCTAAATTAGTTTAGTAGCTAGATATCTAACGTTAGCCAGCCCTCTGTTCAGTAGCGAATGGCCTCGACCGAACGGTTGAGTGCATTGCGAGAGCGCAACAAAGACTTGTTGATGCAATTGAGGCACCAAACCGAAAGTTTGTTGACTATCACCGGCACCAAAGGAAGCTCGGAGAATGATTCAAATCGGACAGTACAAAACACAACGAAAAAGCCAGGTCAGAATAAAGAAAAAAGTCCCCATACAGAGAACATGGTGACCCTGATAGATGGTGACTTAGGCACTGCTAGGTCTGCTCTCAGCAAACCTACTGTACAGTTCAAGGAGAGAGACGACACGGAAACACAGGCAACAGCACCACTGAGAACTGAAGGTGGGTAACCTTAACAAGCTAGATATGCCAATGAAATGCAAAGGAACTGCTGACAGACTAATATTGCCATATCAGTCACACAATAAGATTTCCATAGAAATAATGCTGAACCCATTTTTCCTCAGGTGAGGCAGTGGAATCTGTGAATGTCACCCTCTGTCAGACCTCTACACCATATTTCGTCACAGGAACCAAGCTTAAACCAGGCCAAGCTACAGAACACTCTACTGTTTACACAGGATTTCTTCAAGGCAAAGGCCGTCCTGCAACTCTTGTCAGATCACTGGATATTAGGAGGCCCTATACCAGGCCTATTTACTATAATCAGGAGAATGAACAGGTGAGCAAAGTAAAAAGGGAGAAGGGAAATGTTGTTATTACACAAGTGGTGTAAGGACAGTTCTGTTTAAAAAAGTTGTTACTGTAGTAATTACACTTACTACCATAGATAATATATACTATACACGGGTATATAATCTCCAACTAGATGGCACTGTACTATCAAAGCGAGGCAGTTCAACCACAGATAGAACAATGAGCCAGATGTTTGGTGATGAGAGGAGGCCCAGTGGCCGGCTGTGGGAGAAGAGGGATGCCGACAAAATTAAAATGTTTTAAAAATTGCTTCGTTTAGAAGGAATGCAAGTGAAAATTTAGTTATTGCACATTTCACAGAGTAGGCATTCCCTAACAGAAGAATGCAATATATATGCTAGAACGCGCCAATAAGATCGAACTAGCTCGTGCTTGGCTCTGCCCACCTCCTTGTCCAGCCCATTATGATTAATTTCCTCCCATTGAAAACGACAGCTGTGGCCCATCTTGGGTTAGTTATAAAAAATATTTGTTACAACTGCTTAATCTACCATTGCACTCACTGCTGTGTTTTTATTGAGCAACACATTTCACCTTTAATAGTCTCATTAAAAATGTTGCCCTTTGCTTGTGTCCATAGAGGGAGGTGGGTAAATTCACATTCCAATCCTCTGGACTGGAGCAAACATCAGCCTCCGACAGACAACGTATGCAGCCTTTACTGGGCTATGACTGGATAGCAGGTATGCCAAGAAATGAGTTCTATACAGAAGTTAAGCTAACCCAACCAGTTTATTGGGGTAGCAGCCAAAATGTTACTCTATATGAAATTGATATTGTTTTCTCCTCCCGTAGGGATTGTGGATGCAGAAAACTCCTTGACGGAGCACTCGGAGCAGTTCTTCAGTGATCTGCGCACTTTCCGACAGGTCAACAGAGATGAGTGTGTCCACAGCCAACAAGCAGGGCAAGTGCATTCTCTTAATGTAATATATTTCTTCTTGAGCTGTGAATCGGATTTGGGTATAGAGTATTTTTAACCAAAAGTTCAGACTTCTAGAGGGCTATTACTGAAATAGATAATAATTCTTATTTAATGAATGACCCTCCTCACAGATTATCTGAAGAGGACCTTTCACCCCCACCATTGTCAATAGAGAAGGAAGACCAACAGCACACCATGGACACTCACCAGTGTATGAGAAACCATAGCAAGCTTTTGGATTAGACCTACATAATGTCACTATTGCTTACTTAAGAAGAGACCCTGAATACTATACTGTACTGTCTGATTCGGTTTCTCCTTGTTGTCTAGGTACGTTCTGTTACAGGATCAACAGCCGACTGTTCCCAACCCCGTTGGATTCTCAGGAGTCATGCCCTGTGTGTAAGAAGCCCAAATACAAAATCCCCCACACTGCGGCTGAGCCAGCCTTTATCAGGTGAGACCACTCATCCGCCTGGTGCCACTTTTCATCTCACTCATCCTCAAATTCTACTAAAGTGAAGTCCATTACAAACCAGGATGGTGTTTTATTACCATCCCGTTATAACACTTGTCCTCGTCATAAAGAATATGCTTTCGTTTCTGTCCCAGGGTCAGCATCCCGCGCTCCACACTGTTGCCAGCATACAAGTACAAAGCCCATCGGAGGTGTAGCTTCGACCCCTCCGACAGCCTGGGTCTACCATCGGTGAGTGTGGCATGTTAATAAGAGAAGACTACATCTCTCCACACAATGTGGTTTTGACATTGAAACACACTCCTCAATCATTTGAATTATACTGTTCTGTTATCATCTTGCTTTGTCATCTTGCTCATTCTCATTGCTTATCCGGCCCATAGTTCGGCCAAAAACTTTAAGGTTTTAGTTGTATCACAAGCCTTTGATTTGATGTTCCCTACAGCACTGTCTGTCAGGCTGGTCTAACACAGTCCCCAGCACTGGGCCCCAGCTCAGCAGCCTGGATCTGAGGAGCTCTGTGGACACGAAGGCGGCAAGCTGTGGCATCCCCTCTGCACAGCCACAGTCTAAGAAGTTTCTGGTGAGCCATTGCAAGATGAAAGAAAACATATCACAGGTCTTGGTGGCCATTGCAAAGATGTCTGCGTCTTAACATGTGTTTGTTTGGCATACTGGTATGTGTGGATCTGGTTGATTGGTTTTCTGTTTTTTTTTCTCAGGATTTCTCAGTGTCCAGAGTGTCTGGCAGTCAGCGTTCTGACCAGCTGCTTGACGTGTCTCGTTTGGCCCGCTACCGTTTCCAGCGCCTGCCTGCCAACAGCAAACCACACAGCCCGTCCTACCCTGTGTTCTGACAACCTAACAGCACTATAAAACCTGTGTAGTATTATGATTTCATCTTTTTACATGAATTAAATCTTTAATAATGATGACGAATTAAACCTCAGCAGTTTTAACGTAGGATTATCATTGTGCCTATTGAATCATTAATGTATCGTAATTTTCTATCATACAGTTATAATGTGTTAAGTACTTGATTTTCATTTTGATGAGGTACAGATTGTATTAAAGGTGCAATATGCAGAACTCGCTCCGCCATTTCCTGGTTGCTAAAATTCTAATAATTCATGTGATAAAACAAGCAATGTATAGGGTAGATAATCATTTCACAGCGGTTTAAATGGTTTGGTTATTTAAAATATATTGTATTTTCAGCTGTTTGAAGCTGGTGTACAAACCCAAAAGTAAAAGATACAAGAATGGGAAGCATAGAAATAGTGCACATAGAACATACTGCAACTTTTAAAGATTGGTACCGAGATAATACGATGTAATTTGCTTAAATAGTATTACCATCAATTTACTTAATTTCCATTTTTAGGGTTGATAAATTAAATTAGATTTCACCTTGTTCTTTTTTTATGAATGCATGTTGATGTCTTTAGGGATTTGTGGTGGTGATGATGGTGATGATTTCTGGGGCTTCAGAGGGACAAATAGCAAACAGTGTAAGTGTTGTGCATACCTTATAAACAATTTGATTTGACTCATTATAAAATGAATAAATTGACAGACGGGAAGTCCCTTGTTTGAATAATCTTAAAAAGAAAACCTTGCGCCTTTCCTTGAACTGTTCCTAGGCCTTCATTGTAAATAAGAATATGTTCTTAACTGACTTGCCTAGTTAAATTAAAAATCAGACATGATTGCATAGACCAAAGCTATGGAGGTAGGGGTTTGCCTTTTATCACAAAATTGGATAAGGAATTATGTTTTAAAATCAAAATTAAGGTATTTTTTGCTAAGATATTCAAGTCTATATCAGAGAAGTGTTTTTGTTGATGCAGCCAGCCTCTAGTGCTGTTAATTCGTCACCACCTACAGGTAACTGTCAATATAAAGGAAACACCAACATAGTGTCTTACATGCTGACCGCTAGGGCCACTACGAGCCGCCAGAACAGCCTCAATGTGTCTTGGCATAGATTCTACAAGTATTTATTAAATATTCAATTGGAGGGATTTGAAACTATTCTTCACCAAATAAACTCTATAATTCGTTTTTCTGTTGATGGAAAACGCTGTCTCAGAGAAGCGTATCGGCCGGGGAATCGTTGGACAGCGCGAATTTGGCGTGGGAGACTGAAAAAGTTAAACGTTTCCCAACTTTATCCACCAGCGGCGATGACTGTAACGGCTCTCTTCTATCTCCTCCTCTGACGAAGAGGTAGAACAAGGATCGGACCAAAATGCAGCGTGATGATGATTCATTATATTTTAATGAAGGAAAAACTATGCATACAGAAACTACAAAAAATAACGACATGAAAACCGAAACAGCCCTATCTGGTGCAAAGACAGGAACAATCACCCACAAACACACAGTGAAACCCAGGCTACCTAAATATGGTTCCCGATCAGAGACAACGAGAATCACCTGACTGATTGAGAACCGCCTCAGGCAGCCATAGACTATGCTAGACAACCCTACTCAACCACAATCCTAATACCTACTAAACCCCAATACAAAAACACACCACAAAACAAACCCATGTCACACCCTGGGGCCTGTTGCACAAAACTAGGATAAGGGATTAAGCCAGGATATCTTGGTGATCCTGGCTCAATTGATCCGTAATCCGGTTGCACTAAAGATGGATAGGGGGCAGGATGATATGTTATGGTATAAATTACCATGGAGATTTATTCTGTGGAGCTAGCCTGCTCCAGACCAGGCTAAATTCCAGGATCTATTTAATCTCATCCCTAATGTCAGTCAGCAGTCACCACAAATGGAAACCAATAGTTATTTCACTGCTCACTATACATTGTTATCACATATAACTAGACCCACTGTTTTTATTTAAACGTTTGTGATCATTAATTTCAATGATTTTGGATAAAAAAGGATTTTTAGATGTTGCTATCATTAGATCATTTACAGTTTCCCATAGACTATATATAAAATGATAGAATATTAGGGCCACAGAGGGAAAAAAAAAAGACAAGTCATAATATTGTAACCAGTTGTTTTAAAGGAGGACAGTTGTTAAAATGACAGATGCGGGGCATTTCGTGAAATTGTACTTCAGTATGGTTTCATAAACAAAGACATGCTGATGTGCCAGAATATTAAGTATCACATTGTCATAAGTATCAAAACTGTAAAAACAATATGTAGCTTTTCTGCAGAAAGAACCAGCCTCATAAATTTATGACTTTATCCTTTTTTTTCAGTGTGGCCCTAGTACTCTGTCATATAAACAAATACATATTCCATATGAATATAAAAACACAATGTGTAACATTATGTTCCTTTATTGAATAAGGACAAAACAAAGCAGGTAAACCATCAGCTCCTTTCGAAACTGAAGTCACAGTGACTCTACAAGATGGAAAGCACAGAATCCAAGCATATTATACAAAATGATACATACACATTCAAAGGTCTGTATATAACACACCCTGCATGTCTGCACACTAAAATAAATGCAGGACAAATCCATACACATCAACTGAACAGACAAATGAATGGATGCAGTAGCCTCCCTGCAGCCTTGTATTACACACAGTATACCGCACAAACATCATAAGAGGCCAAATTCGTAAAAAACAAACCCCAAAAAAACAAATTCCTCTGCCACCGCAGGACATATTTAACCAAAATTGAAAGCACACATACTAACTAAAATAATTCAACACATATTGGTCCCTCAGCAGCCGACCACTGTCGTCATCAGGGAAGATTGCCGGATTGTCCCAGTCCATGGCTGGTGGCACTCTGGGGGCCCTCTCCTTCCTCAGGCAGGCCACATTGTGGAGGACAGCACAAGCCACAGTAATATCACATGCCCTAACAGGGCTGACCCTTAATTTGTGAAGGCAGTGAAAGCGTGCCTTCAGGAGGCCAAAGGTCATTTCAACTCTAGCCCTGGTCCTGGCATGGGCATGGTTGTAGGCCTGCTGTGCTTCCTGGGGGTCTGTGAAAGGTGTCAGGAGAAAAGGCTGGCAGCCATACCCCCTGTCTCCCAGCAACACACCAGAGAATTCACCTGTCAACACAAAATCTCATCATTACTACCTCATAAACACAGTGATATTCTTGACACAGCCATGATGGTTATAAATAGGGGTTGTGTGGCTTACCTTGTGATAGGCACTGATAGATTTCAGAGGCCCGAAAGATTCTGGAGTCATGGACTGAGCCAGGCCATTTTGCCACAACATTGCTGATCACACAGTCAGCATTGCAGACCATCTGAAATCATAAGATGAGGAATATTACACCAATCAATGCACATCACTGGCAATGCAGAGTGTTCGTCAATGGACAATATCAAAAAGTTATGTTCACCTGAACATTAATGCTGTGAAAGGATTTCCTATTCACAAAATCGGCCTCATGGGCATCTGAGGGGGCTTTTATCCTTATGTGTGTGCAGTCCACTGCACCAATGACATTGGGGAAACCTGTCACACAAAGTAATGAGTATCCTACTATGTGTTAACAGTTGTCCTGTAATTTGTAGCACCTCTTACCTGCAATCCTATAGAACTCCTCTTTGATGTCACAGAGTCTTCTGTGGCCAGGGAAGGAGATGAAGACATCTGCTAATGCTTTGATAGCCAGACACACTCCTTATTGTGCAGCAAATTGTGGCCTTGTTCAGCATCCCCCACTGAGTACAGGAAGGCTCCACTAGCAAAAAAGCGCAAGGCCACACAAACCATTTGCTCCACACTCAGTGCATGGCTCCGTGCAGTGCGGTGCTTAATCCTGGGACCCAGTAGTCTGCATAGATACCTGATGCCATCTGCAGAAAACCTGTATCTTTCATATAGATGGTCGTCAGGGAAGGCCAGTGGGTCCAACCGGTCCCTGAAGACCCTTTCTCGCCTGAAGGCTCTCCTCAGCACAAGTGCTTCTTCATCCACCACATCTCGCACGAATGGGCATGCCATTGTCAGAGCAGAAAGGAACACACAATTTTGGGCCTTCATATAGGCTAGTGGCCACACCTGGTGCTGGGGGTGGGCAAAAGAGGGCGATGCCTTATAACGATGACTTGGTTGTACTGATTGCTGGGAAAATAAAAAAAACCTTAGAAAGATGCCACTGTCCTGTGTGCTCACAATAAGAGCTCATATGTCATGGCTCACTTGACTTTACGAGAATATACCTAATTTTTATTTTGAGCTGTGTCATCTTCTTGGAGCTGGGGGAGGAAATACAAATAATGATTAATACATTTGTGTTACAGTTAGCATACAGTGTACATTGAAGGCATATCTCACCTCCCTCTCAAGTTTTTTTATTTCAAGGTCCAGTTTCCTAATTGTCCTCTTTTTTATTTCGGACTCCAGTGCAAGATTTTCCATCTTTTTCTTCTTGTACTGAATGTCTATGTCTGCCAGTTCTATTTGGCGCCGGAGGTGGTTGCCATACAACTTTCTGATAGCTTGTGAGCTCTGTGAACACAATACAATTAGCGCAGCTGGAATTTGGCAGGATGTGGTGTCCTTTTATTAATACGCACTATGTTGCCAGGCTGGTTTTCCCACTGTATAGCATCTGGGTCCTGTAAAATAAATTAGATTTTTTGATTTTGATGAGGACTCCTCACCATTGTAGAGTAAATAGTACTTTCACAGTCTTACCATGATACCTCATGCCTTCTGGAATCCAGAGAGATGGTCTCCTCCTCATCATCATAGTCTCCATCATGTGCTGTTGCACTGGGGCCTTCACCCTATCACATTTAATCGGATTCATATTGAAGCTAGTAGACAAGACATGCCAGGCCTACAGTATGCCTTTGATGGAGTACTCACTGGATCAGCATCGTCTGGTGCTTGTGCTGGTGGCTCTAACAGGAACACAGTGCTGCCAGACACTGCAAGGCAATAGGTAAACCAAAGTCAGACAGTCCAAATTGATTCAATATGAATGTGGTTGTATCCCATGTAGAGATGGAAGGACATACCTTGAATGAAGCGGGTGGCATCTTGGGAGGAACCTATGCTCGTCTCTTTCCCCCCAGGGATCCCCTCTAAGACGGGCCTGCCTTTATTTAGCTCCAAGGCCATGTCCTCTGCTGGGGTAAGGTCAGCCTTTGGTGACCCACCACCCGTGCCTTGTCTGTGGGTATTCTTTTTCACTGCTAAAACAGTACAGACAATGTGTGAGCAGGCACCTTCTGGGTACAATACATGCTTGTGCTTTGTTAAATATTAGTCAGGGACCATACCATTCTGCAGAATGTTCTTGTATTTGATTTTGACCTGCTGCCATGTCCGTTTTGGCCCGTTCATGTTTAATCTACACACACACACACCACATTTAATGGAGTCACACTGCAAAAAATTACTTGGTATTTTTGTCTTGTTTTCAGTAAAAATATCAACAAAAAAAAAAACTTAAATAAAGATGTATTTTCTTGATTTGCTAAATGACCTAGCAAAATAAGTATAGTTTAGACAAAAATATAAACTTTAAGTAAATGTGTGCTTAAAACAAGCAAATAAAAAATCTGTCAATATAATAAAAATTCTCTTGAAATAAGTTTACTTTTTCCATAAACACTTAATTTTAGAAAAGTTCTCGTTTCACTGGCAGATTTTTTTGCTTATTTTCCTAGGTAATTTTGCTCAAGAAAATATTCAAGATGTTTTTTAGATATTTTTTTTTAACTGAAAACAAGACAAAAATACTAAGTAAGAAAGACATTTTTGCAGTGCAGTGAGCAACCGACCTTGGGTCCTTTGAAAGGCGCTATATAAATTAAAGTGATTATTATTATAGCTCATCTATTTATTCAATTACATTTTATTTATATAGCACTTTTCACAATTGTTTCATTCTGTCAAAGCAGCTTTACATTAATGAAAGCAGGAGAAACACAAAAAAAACGGTGGACAACATAAGAAGCAGAGTACAACGGCTAAAATTAAACCGTACTGAGCGTAGTAACGTTAAATAATAATGTAAGGCTTTAATAATAATTTATCATAGCTTTATACAGTGTGATAGACTTACTTTACACAATTTCACTCATATCTGCAGTGCATTTCAATTAAAAATTTAACCGTTTCATAATTACAGTACAACTGCGTTTTTGGAGATGTGAATTAAATATTTGAATTGTAATTGTGATGTTTCAGCGGAGCAGTGAGTGTGTAATTGTGCACTACTTACGCATTCAGGCGGTCTGCAATACTTTGCCACGCTTTTTCTCTTTGCTTTATCACTGTGGCGGTGTTACCTTTCTTCTTAATTATATATTTTACCTCCTCGTATGCCTCCATGAGGATTTGTGCTTCCGACGGGGAAAAGTACGCGGCTCTAGCATGGTAAATCAGTTAATCTGTGATCTGTGGCGGGGTCTATTTGAGTGAGCCGTGAGCGCGCACCTATCCAGGATTGGTTTCACCTGGTTTAATGAATCCGTGTCTGCTCATCCTGGCTTGGTCTTTGTGCAACCAATTAAGCCTGGACGCACATGTTTTGGCTTCATTGAGCTCAGCTGAGTCATTTATCCCGGATGTCTTAATTCTACTTTTGTGCAACAGGCCCCTGGCCTGACCAAATAAATAACGAAAATACTAAGACCAAGGCGTGACAATGACCAATCATATCGAGTGGTTCCCATGGCGAATTAGAGGCTATGCGACCCAAACTGGATACTTTCTTCAGCAAAGATGGCTGACAGAAATACGGGGATGGAAGTGAATGTAAGGAATTATAACGCCATAACGAATCACGTAAAATAAAAATACAGTTGAGAGGAATATGTTAGTTAATATTAGAGACAAACTATTATATTTTTTGGTCATAAAGTCAATTTATGAAAATCGCTATTTATCAAACTAGCTGACTAGCTAACATTAGCCAGCTTTATGGGTGTTGTAACATGAGTTTGAAATTGTAATTATGTTTGTTTAATGTTTTAGGGACTCATTAAACAACCAGCAAACCACGCTGTCGTCTTGTGAAACAGTGGACGTAAAGAATGGAGCTGGCTAAAACATTTACCTCAAATGGAATGTTTATAATGTTGTAAGCTTGCCTTGCTGATATTTGCCATTCAATGCATCTGAACTAAAGTAGCTAGCTAACTATTTTCTTGCTTATTGTTCAGTGGAGAATAAAAATACCCGTATGCCTATGGATGTGTAGCTAGCTATGTAGCCGATCTGTGTATGGACTCTAAAACGTTTGGTATACATGTTAGTTCAGAACCTAGCTATGAACCTCAGCTATCATAGACAGTTGTATCAACTTCAGAACAGTCTGAATGACATTAATGAAGCCTATGGATTGAGTAGTATTTAATATAACTTTGTGCCAACGATGAAAGGCGTATATACATGTAGTTTTGACCATGCATGAGATCCCCACATTGTAGCCTGTCAATGTAATCTATTCACTGATCATGTACTCTAGATTGGCAAATAAAGGTGCAGTTCAGGTATGTCTGTGAGAATCTTTTTCAGTCATATACCAGGAGTATCAAATTCCATTCTTTGAATGATGCTGTGTCTGCATGTATGTATTACAATTATACACTTCAACAGTGTTTACCAATCCTGGTCCTGGGACATCAATGGTTGCACATTGTAACTATGCAATAGACTAGAAACATGCTTGAACTAGTTAAAGGCTGATTTGTAATTCATATATACATAAATATAATTTAAAAAACAGTACACTACACTTCCCATTCATTATGTAAATACTCTAAAACCGGTTCATCTCAATATCTAATTTCATTCCTCTGCATTGATCTGATAAAAACAGGATAGGTGTAGTATTTCATCAAATGGACAGAGTTCAATTCAACCAGTAGAGAATGTGAAACACTTTATTGAAAGAAGTTCACTATCCAAGAGTTATAAATACATTATACATTATAAATATTATAATTGTAATATATTATAAATACATGTGCAATCTGTACTTCAAAGCACATCTGGTGTGCATTATAAAAACAGGAAGAAAGAGGGGGTGGCGAGAGAGGTGTAAAAGACAGAAAGGGAAAGAGGTAAGAACAGAGGAGCAATGAAGACAGCATATGATTAATGAATCACAGTGCTACCCTAATATTCACTCAGTTCATCACAATTACATAATAGTCTTTAGCGGTGTCTCCTAACCAGCCTTGGGCTCCCAGTGGGTCCGAAGGTTATCTTAAGAGTGGGTTAGGTGGCGACGTTGGCATCCTCTTTCATCTCAAAACATACCTGCAGACAATAGACAGATGGAGAGAGATAGCATGTTTAAACCTTTATTTTATTCTAACACTGTCAGTCATCATAATCATCAGCAGGTGAAATGCAAAACTGATCTTGGATCATTAATTCTGGGACTACTACATCTCTATTTCAATATAAAGCATCTCTTTAATAATACTTCCTGTTGACCCGACCAAGTGACCTCTCACCTCTGATCATGCTGTGCCCTCTATGTAGCCAGTTCAGATGCGGGAGGGGTTCACCAACACCTCTGATATAATCTAGAGGATTTAGGGAGAAAGGGATTAAGTGAAGAAGAGATACTGCTATTGTGGAAATAAGGTAGTTAAAGAGACAGTGTTCCAACAGGAATCTGTGTGTGTGACCTCACCTGATGTCCACACTAAGCACAGACAGGAGGACAAACAATATAGGGTAGTTATAGAATAATGTGTCTTACTATTCTCCATGGTTGGCCCTCTTGCCTATTTGAAGGTGGAAGGAGCCACAGTTATACACCTGAGCCTGCTTATTGCACAACACAATCCATCAATCAGATTGATACATGAGTGTGTAGGTGTGGGTTACAGGGTGTCTAATTGTTCTACATTTTTGTCAATACGGGTGACTTAAAATAGCCTGTTTTGTGTGTACAGACGTCACACCCTTACCTAAACAGCAATCTCACCTGAGAAATAGAAATCAAAGGGAGAGAAACTGGGGATTGAATAACTGCAGTTGACATAGCTAAGTACAGTGGGGCAAAAAAAGTATTTAGTCAGCCACCAATTGTGCAAGTTCTCCCACTTAAAAAGATGAGAGAGGCCTGTAATTTTCATCATAGGTACACTTCAACTAAGACAGACAAAATGAGAAGAAAAAAAATCCAGAAAATCACATTGTAGGATTTTTAATGAATTTATTTGCAAATTATGGTGGAAAATAGGTATTTGGTCACCAACAAACAAGCAAGATTTCTGGCTCTAAAAAGACCTGTAACTTCTTCTTTAAGAGGCTCATCTGTCCTCCACTCGTTACCTGTATTAATGGCACCTGTTTGAACTTGTTATCAGTATAAAAGACACCTGTCCACAACCTCAAACAGTCACACTCCAAACTCCACTATGGCCAAGACCAAAGAGCTGTCAAAGGACACCAGAAACGAAATTGTAGACCTGCACCAGGCTGGGAAGACTGAATCTGCAATAGGTAAGCAGCTTGGTTTGAAGAAATCAACTGTGGGATCACTTATTAGCAAATGGAAGACATACAAGACCACTGATAATCTCCCTCGATCTGGGGTGCACGATCTCACCCTGTTTTATTTAACAAATATAGACATGTGACGGGGTTGAGACTAGGGTGACAGGAATGAATACTGTAACAGGGTTGAAGAGACATCTGTTTCGATTTAAACAAGTTTAGTTTACTATCATACTACCTCCAAGATTTACCCCAAAACATTGCATTTCATTGTATGCAACCATGTAATAAGGACATTAGATATATTTAGAATACTCTGGGTTTTATTAACCAAACTGCAGTAAATAACGAAACAAATAAAAACCCATTAGGCACTAGGATACTTAATAACATTCAACAGGTTTCATCAGAAAAGTTCAACGTGTCATCAAACTGTAGGAACATTTTCCAAGGGCATTTAGAATGCTAGAACAGCTGTAGCTACAGCGCTAGTGTCAGCATGACTATCCTTCTTCTCAGGAGAACCTTATTCATTCATGGGTTTCTTCCTGAGAGTCTGGCCCACACATCTCTCTCAACCTCCACTTGGTGGGATGTCACACGCCATGGTAGTGGAATCATCTCAAGGACTTCATCAAACTGATACCAATGGATGTCATCGCAAGGAGGCCAGAAAAATCGGTTTGGTCCTACACCATGCATACATTTCACTTGTACACTCATTTCATCCATCAACATGATCTGGACTTTGTGGAGGAGTGGTCAAGTTCCTCAGTGTTCCTTTCCTCTCCTTGCTTCTTTTGTATGCTGCTCTCCACTGTTTACGCTGCTGACGCTGGTATATCTCATTGAAATCACTTGCTTCATCCGAATGCTATACTATGGTTTGACCAGACCGGGTTATGTGTTGTGAAGCTAGCCACATAAAGGAATAGCCACAATAGTGGAATTTGCAGTTTGCCTTTAAAATAAAAGTCCCTCTTTGAAAGTGATGCAGAAGGTTAAAATTGTTGAAATCATGCCATGTTTAAACTTGATATTGTTAAACATGGTTGGAATGTGGAGCAATAAAATGGGGTATCAGTCTACTCGGTGACACCAAGAGAACACAACTGTGCATAGTTTAAGGAAATATTAGCGTCGTAGCTCTTATTTGCGGGACTTTGACTGTGGGAAATCACCTCCCCAGTCAGCCTATTGTGCTTATTGACATTCATATTGCACTGTACAGCCTTACCTAATGATTGGGGATCAATGAAATGGGGTATCGGCCTTCTCAGTACCTAAGTGCTTTTTTTCCCCCAAAGTCCTCCTCCAGAGTTATCAGGCTCCAAAACATCCACGTTGAATTGTTTTTCCTCTGGAATAGTGTTCAATACACATGGTAGGTTGACTGGTACAATAAATGTGGCTCAATTCACAGTGGTTTCAGAGTCCTGCAATAAGAGCTATGACGCTAAGGTTCTCTTGGTGTCACTGAGTAGACTGATACCCCATGACATTGATCTACTAATCCATAGGTAAGGCTGTACAGTGAAATAAGTATGTCACCAATGCAATTCTAAAGTCTAATAAATCCAGTGTGATTTCAACAGATTTTAGTCAAATTAACAAATTATTGTATTTTGTTGAATTTATATAAGAACATTCCAACCTCGTTTGCATGATCTATTCCATCATGGAATGATTCCACTATTTGTATTATTTGCATGACATTCATTGACTTTTATTTTGAAGACAATTTCACGATTGTGGCTAATCCTTATTGTGGCTAGCTTCAAATAGCTGGGTCCGACCACCATTAATCAAATAATAACTGTCTTGTAAATATTTTAGACGATGACACTTAGCTAGATAGTTAGCTAGCTAACTATAGCTACCGAAACAGATTATGTCGTTTTGCTATGTTTTTGAGGAAGAACTTTGTTTGCCTCCATCAGCTAGCAAGCTTTATTACCACCAGCATTATGTGACGTAGTGAAATTCGGGTCCTGATTGGTCCCAATAAGTATTAGCCACAATAGTGGAATTTGCGGTTTGTCTTCAAAATAAAATCTCTCAAACAGCGTTCTCTAATGAACCCTCTATGCACCTTTAAGACCGCTCTTTCAAAGTCACCGAGATCTCTTCTTGCCACGGTAGCCAAAATAGTGGGCAACTGGGCATTTTTATACAATTTCCCATTACCAGGGTTTTGTTAAGAAGGGATACAGCTTTTGTCGAAATGTACTTTTCATAACAGGTTTAGGAGAATTTATGCAGTAGGTTAGGAGAATTGGGTTAAGGTTAGCGAAATGCAAAAAACTAATTTTGCCAGCAACTGTATCCATCTAGAAATGAACATTTATGTTACGTACATGTCCACAAGAGATTACCAAAGGCGGAAGTGGCCAACAAGCGCGCTATATTTATCTGCTTCTTTATTGGACAACCCACTGATGACGTAACCCCGTTAAACTTCCGCTGCATATTTTAGCACCTTGACCAGAGATTCAACCAGGCATGGTAATTGAACTAACTGTATTCTGCTGGTTTCTTTTGAAAGACTACATTTAACAGATGACTTCTCTATAGTGCGAAATGGATTATCAACGGCATATTACCTCACGTCCATTGAGAATTCTTTGCCTTTTTAATCTGGTAAGTAGGCCTATTGTATGTTTTACAGATGTTATTGGGTTTAGTTTAGGTACTGTGATTTAACTTTTTTTTTTTTTTAATTTTTAATGAGGATGATGAGGACAAGAGACGTAGATAATTAACATAATTATGATGACCTATTTATGATTATTGAAGAGATGATGATGGTGGTTGATTATGATATTATGCGAATGTAATTATGATTGTTGCCATTGCTGTTATTATTTGTGCCAATGATACATCTTTTATACTTGTAATTATAGTAGTCTATGTTATATATTGCAGTATAAAATCTTTTCTAAACTGATAGGTGTAGCCTACTTTTCAGATATGAAAGATGAACATAAAACAATTACAAGTTTTTTTTATCATAACCCTAGCGAGCCTGCCTGCAATTTGTCCGACACTGCCAGTAAATGTAGTCATTCTAGTATTGTGCAGAGTTTTATAGAGCAGTTAATTCACTGAAATCAAGAATGTTCTCATAACATTTTTGTTAACATCAGGGGATTAGTTTATTGTATGTTAATTATTAGTTAGCCTGTGAGTCTATAATTAACAGCTGAAATTGTGATTGTTATTTTGGTGCTTACCAAATAGTGAACTGGAGAAGCTTTATGACAGAACCATTATTGATTTGGCCTATTGCTGTTTTTATTGCCAGTACAGCCAAAATAAACTCAGTTTTTGTGTCAACATAAACATGAGTGTGTGAAGCAGACCTTTTAACCTAGTTTGTACTAGTTTTTCTTTGTGTAGGTGTTTTACCAGGTTGTTATTGGTACATTCTGACAGTCACTTTTTTCTGAACTGTGTGGGTTTTGCCACCAGGAAGCATAGCTGTGGGAAATAGAGGTGCTAAGGGTGCAGCACCCTCTGAAAAATCTGAATTGAACAAAAAATATTAAATAAAAAAATATATTAAAAAAAATCCACAAATGTAGTGCACCGGGACTTCTGTATTAGCAGACCAATATAGCCATCTGTAGGGCAGACAACCCCACCCCCCCTCCTGTGGCTATGCCAGGAAGTGTAGGTGTAGTGTAGATAACTAACTCCGTAGGTTATAGCCATGGCATTTCCATGTTGCAAGGTTTATCATCTGTTTACTGGCAGAGCCATCTCGGTTTACCTTGAGCGTAATTTTGTCAGACGCTCATAGTCTGTCCATGAGAGATTACTGCCAGAGGGCTGAGGGAAAGTAACTCTTCTACATCATGGCTGGACTTCACTCTGGGAACTGGAATATTCTGTTGCAAAAATAAAATGATTCCTCTAATGATCATGGTTCTCTCTCTCTCCCAGGTATCCCCTGTATTGTTGTCCAGCTGTCCTCAAATCTGTGACCCAGGTAAAGCCATCAGTTTATCCCCCTGAACTAGATAGTAAAAATGGGGTAAAAGATTACACCTGTCTCAGTGTTACAAGGTGTATTTACTTCTTGCTTTCATCCAGCAATTCCACTCATTTTGCCATGTGGTGGAGAGAGAAATTAGCAGTTTTACAGCTAATTTCCTGCAATTCTACACATTTTGCCATAGGGTGGATGCAGTTTTTAATATGATAACTGATAATCAATGGGCCCCACCCAGGTCGGTAATTCGACCATGCTTACTACAAGTTTAGATAGCTGACCTCTAGATTAATTTAACAATCTATATTTTTTTTGCAGGCATGGGCTAATTGAGTGAATGCTGATGCACAACCAAATGTCGAAATTGTACCTTGTGTATTCTATTACTGAGTCGTCGTCCCCCCCCATCCCTGATCTAGTGATTGATCGTTAATTCTAAACTGTCAAACTGGCACTCTGGAGCCTGTGATGAAACCTCACGGCACAGGAAGTAGCTGAGAACATGCAGTATGTTTTCTGTGGAATGCGATATTTGTAGATAAGGAAGCCATCGATGACCTTTGATGACTGAACAGTCTGTCTCACGTCATTTGGAATAGATTTGGGGAGATGCCCTTTATTTGCAAGCCACAAATGCTGCTTGTTCCTGTTTTGACCCACTGAAATGCAAACAAATGACAGATACAGTCAGCTCTCTGTGTCCATGTGAAGGAGATACTGCTGTCACGACAAAATACATTTCCATCCACAGTCGTTATGCAGGTGAAGTCATACATTATTTTTTCTAAAGCATGATAGCTGTGATGGAAACAGGACATTTAGGTACATTTAAAAAAAAAAATGCTGACAGATAATTTATTCATTCGACATGGTCGGATCTTGTGAGAAATGTATTATGTGAGAAATGGCGGTGGAAACTCCTTTATGGGTAAATATTGATAAAATGCCCATCATATCAAAGTAAACTTGGATTCACGCGATGATATGGTGTGTGTGGTCCTCCCACTACGACTCAGAGAAACATGCAGTTTATTAGGCTACAGATGAAATAAGTTACGATGAACTTCACAGGATGGTGAAAGTGCCCAGTGATCTTGATGCTCCTTTCCAATAAATATCAAGGGTCTTATTCTGGTGATGGGATTGATGCTTGACTGCCGTTTGACAAATTAAAATACATTTAACCATAATAATCTCATCATGTAGACTAGCCTACCGGCAGTGTATCTGCGAGCTGTTGGCTAGAGCGAATGACCCAGAGTAGGCACGTTTACTATTTAACGCAACAGTTTCTGTCTATCAGTCCAGTTGAAAATGCGATGGAAACACATTGAACTTTTAGATTTTTTTCAGTAAATGAAAACTTAAGCTAAAGTAAATTTTGTGTGCACTATGCCATCAGACACAGATTTTGATCCACAACAAGTCTGTTTGGTGGAAACACACCACTGACGGAAAAATGTGCATATTTTCTTCATGCGGATTCTAGAATATTTGCATGAAAATCTGTCGCCTATTGGATGGAAACCTCATTGGATGGAAACCTAGCTGCTCATTTTAAGTACTTCCACTTCAACTTCATTTTTTGTCATCTCGTCCTACCACAACATTTCTTTGACACAGTCAGTGAAAAGACGTGCCACTGGCATATTATATAGTATGCTATCGTGAGTGATTATCTTTAAAGTTTGGCCAGTCTACTGTAATGGCAGGCAACTCTCCACATTCAGAACAGTCTTTGAGGAATCATTTATCTTCCATTCCATGGCTCCTAACTTCTGTGAACCCATGGTACATGCATACTAAAGGGACTGTAAATGCACTGAAAGGGAAAAAGAAATCAGACGGAACAAGTGTCATCAGGATGTTGTTACCTATGTGAACACCTGTCTTTTGTCCTTTGCAGGCTTCATTATTGACAAGTGTAAGTGTGTCCTTTGTTCCGATGGCTTCTACTGGTACATGCAGAACGGCCTTCCGAAGTGTGACCTCTGCAGCAAAGCCTGCTCTGGTAACTTTTACAATTAGGCATTACATTGTGTTCTTTCATTCCTCTACACTAAACTTCATACCCATCATTCATTATTTACCTCAAGGAAATACAGCATGTACATTGGTAACAATAGTTTAATATAAAATGCCATCATTATTTTACATGAGTTTAATAAGGGACAAACCTATTGAGAGCAAATGTCTCCGAGATCATTTGTGTGTTTGCATGTCTTTGTTTGCGGGCAAAGTGGATCAGCACTTGACACAGGTGAAGGAATGCGGCCGGGACTCAAACCGCGAGTGCCACTGTGACAGTGGCTTTTTCTGTGACAACGCTGCCCAGTATACCTGCAGGAGGTGTAAGCCGTGCTCGCCCGGAACCTTCTCTAACAAACCAAACCTAACCATGTCCTGCAAACCCCACACAGAGTAAGTCCACAGTTATACAGCACTGGTGCTGAGCACCGTACTGATTCAGACATTATCTGCCTACCATAAAGACTTGACCTGTTAAGCTGTATCTCCCTCTAGTGGATTTATGAGTAATTTGAAGCAAACACTTGTACACACGGCCTACTTTTACAGTAAATTCAATTATTATACCTACTAGTATCCAACACTGCATTTTCTCATTTAGATAAACCACCTCACAAGTTCTCTCCTGGCTTCTCCCCAGTTGTGGCCATAAGGGAATGACTATGGTGACAGAGGGCACTGCCACTCAGGATCGTGTATGTGCCCAGACCTCCACTAACTCACCTACAACCACTGCGCCTCCAACTGTCCACAGCTCAGAGATAGGCTTTCATTCTTCTACCTCCAGTGGAGTCAGCATCACCCGAAAACCCCTCATCATAGCATCCCCATCTGGCCTGGTGGGGTCTACATCTCCTGATGGTATGGCTTTTATGAGAGCTTTCTCTCACTTGAGTGAATCCAAGCATGTCCTGCTCTGTCCACTGAAGGGCTTTAATAACATGCTTCACCAGTCCAGCACTAGAGGTTTCATTGTCCTGCCATTTAATCACACTCATTCTCTGTTTATTCCAGTCTTTCCCATAGCCACAATTGACACATCTGCAGACCCTTCACCAGCCTTACTCACCAGGCCTTCTTTGTCCCAAGCCCAAAGCGAGCCCTCTACCTCCCTCCCAACTAGGAAACAAGTCACTGAACACAGCTCCTTTGACCCCAACACAATGCTCACCACCAGGAGAAACCCCAGCAAGGTGGACAGTAACACCTCACCTGCAGAGTCTGCCTCTGCACCTCTTACCACAGATGACAATGGTATGCTTCTCAGAAGACTAGAGTATCCCGTCTCTCCATTTCTACTAGCTGATTCATTCTTTCAGAAATACATTTGTAGTTAGTATAGGCTCTTAAAGGGTCTGTTATATTCAGTAAAAGTAACATAACACTGACAGGTTCAGCATTTCAGGCTTCCTGCTCCTGACTCTCTGCCTCTCCATAACACTGATGAAGCACCTTTTCCTCTGCTCATCCCAGACTCACCTCATCTCTCAGCAACAGATACTGGACCGAGCCCTTCCACTCTCCCTTGGCTGCTGCTGATAGGTGGGCTACTAGGGGTTGTCGTGCTGCTGGTTGTTTACTTTGTCCGTTGTAAGGAGAGGTCACTGAAGTCCCTAGACAAGTGGAAAGGTGAGCGAGTAAAGTGGTTAGATAACACAAACAACGTTATGCAGTGATGCATCAGATTATATGCCATGTTTCCCTTTCTATAAAACACAGTAAATAAATACACTTACAATAATTATAGGGACACAGTGAAACATTGTGGTGTATACATGCATATACAATATGCATTTTGATTTCTTGATTCCTTTTATATTCCTTTAGGTCCAGTATTTGGTATAAATGTGAGTACAGTACTAATTCTCTATTTGCATAAAGTATGTATCGAACTTCTGCAGTGTTGCGAGAAGAATAAACGGTGACTTCTCAAAAGTCAAATGGGTCACTGTGTGAGAATGTGTCTCTACCTTTAGGATGAGCAGATTTGTAAGGAAGGTTTAAGAGGGAGCTATAATGTGTGGGAGAGCTATGATTGTCCTGCGGCCCTACAGACGGCTTCCTATATACAGGCCCAGCCACCACAGGAGAGTTGCCCATACCCGGAGGCCCAGCATCTTCTGGGGAGTGAGACTGGGGGAAATCCTAGACAGGATGGTGCAGGGTTGCTACCTCCAGGGGTCATGAAGCAGGTCACAGTGGACCACTCTGGTGGAGAGAACATTAGCAACACAGTGGGTAGGTGTAGTGCATCGCTCTGCGCTAGTACTGATATTACTACACTGTTTTGATATCATATTGTTACACTGTATCTTATGTTTGCGTGCCGTGTAGCCACATTTGGACAGGCATATTTCCTCTAGCGTGTCTGAAAACTACGGGGCTAAAGGTCCAGAAAAACTCTGGTCTGGAAACATTTTGTTCTTCGGCAAGGAAGTTTGTTTAATCTCACTTGTGTCCGAGTTCATATTTCCCTTTCCAGTTGTTTTGTTTGGCTGTGAGTTGAGACATAATTCTTCTAGTTTAAACTTCCTGTTCAAATATCACTGCCAAAACACAGTGGTACCAGTGCAGTGCTGCAGTGTATAAAGCATGGTCAGAGGTCACACAGAAATAGAATCATGTATAGACTCTTTTCCAGTACATGACACACTGACACGCGCGACTCTTGACGGCAGTAAGAAAGCCATTGCCATCTGCGCCCATTAAACACAGCCTAAATTGACTTTTTTATTACTTCTAAACAAAATACCTTTTTGGGGTTCTCATACCCTTACAATTATGTTTTAATTCTTGCATGAACAGTCGCTTAGATTATATTTGGTTGTGATCTTTGCAAAATAACCATTTTGGATGCAGCAGCTGTTAGCTATAATGCTAACGCTCATTGATATAGGCTGTAGAAAAAGCTAGCCATAGAGCCATTTTATTGGTTGAAGTTTAAGTGTTTTTCTAAGTATAATGCAGTTGATTTGTGATGATGACACAAACATTATATTAAGCAGGACATTCATACGAGCCTTAAAATCCAATTAGAATCCAAAAGTAGTGTGAAATTCACTAATAAGCAATATGTAAATAGAGGCTTTTTTTGCTGGCATTCTATAAGAACTCCCCCTTGTTATGCCACCAACTTGCGCGCATTGCCCTCAATGTTTGTAAACACAGAAAGGGGTCTATAAACTGCTGAATGAGGCCAGCTTTTCACTTCTTCTCTGTACATTTATTACAGTACTAAGTTCACCAGGTTTTATATCAGCATTTACTGTGCATAACAGATAGGAATGTATGTGTCACCTGTTTCAATAGTTTAATTGACTAATGTTTGTGCTTGGTGTTTGATTCAGGGTCCATTTACATCTACTCTCCGGGGACGGTTGTTCTGGGATACAACAAGTCAGAGAGGAAGGTGGATCAAGTCGAGAGTGGGGTAGAGGGCTGTCCCCTCACCAGAACACCCCAGCAGGAGTCCTCCTGCCCCCTCCCTGAGGGCCTTGCTCTGGGGCCAGAGAGAATGAGTACACAGGAGGAGACCTGCAAAGAGCTGAGATACCCCATCCCGGCCACCAGCAACTGAGAACTAGAAAAAAATTGAAATTAAGGATTAACTATGGAAAAAGCCTGAGGAGGAGCAACTTCATTCAATATCAACTATCATCTCTAGGGCAAGAATGCAGACAGATTATTATTTGCTACTGTAAAGACTGTTAGACTGGATGGCTTCCTTCTGTACAAGGCTTGCCAAAGCCACTGGGGTCCCTCATGGGTCTTCTATTATGAAAGAGTGACAGTTGGGCCAACTGTATGTAATAGTCTTAGCACGGTTTCAAATTCACTGTAAGTCACTGTTGTGACAGCAGTGCTGGGACAGTTTGTGAGAGCAATGCATGGTCTGTTTGATATGGGGTGTCAACACTGAGCCGGAGTTTCCCATCATAGGGTGCATGAACACAATGGCGCCAGATAGTGTGAGTCTACGTGTATCAACCACAGAAACAGTGAAGACAAGAAATTCATATGAGGTGGGAAGTAACCTATATAACAAGTAGGGTTTGGTGTGTGAAGAGCTTACAATTTCCATTGTAAAGTAATCCAGGGACTGTCTGGACAATTTAAACTCAAACATAGCCATGTTCACTGGTTATAACCTTTGTTCTGTGAATTTATGATCAAGACATTGCTATGTACAGTAGCCTACAGAACGAAGACAGAATAAAGATGATTTTATAACAGACAATAGCAATCTGTTCCAGTCTATTCCTTGACATAAATGTACACAAATGAACAAACTATTTCAAGTCATCTCTTTATGGTGAAACCACTTATGTAGTTGACTATGACTATGGGCAGCCAATCACTGTCTGTTAATCATGCAGAACAATTGTAATATTTAGTCTGTTTGACAAACGCATGTGACGTAGGCTATGCCATAGCATGAGCTGTTTGATTACCCCAATTTTTCTTTTATCCTTCTGAAATTGTAGAACTTTTTCAAGCAAGTATTTACCGGCAAAACACACCATTTACGATTTCTGTGTTAGTATGGAGGAATGAAAAATGGTCTCTTTTTGTATAGTAGTGGTGCTGAAAATGGTGACTCAACATTTTGTGGTTAACGTACAAATTTGGCACAGATGTAGATGTACAGTGCCTTCGAAAAGTATTCAGGCCCCTTGACTTTTTTCCACTTTCTGTAACGTTACAGCATCACTCTAAAACATGATGTAAAAAAAATCCTCAGCACTCTACACACAATACCCCATAATGACAAAGCGAAAACAGGTTTTTAGAAATTTCTGCAAATGTAGGGGTTATTATGCTGTCCGCATAGGAGAACCCTTTTTGGTTCCATGTAGAACCCTTTACCCCCGACATGGATCCAAAAAGGGTTCTTCAAAGGGTTCTCCTATGGGGACAGCCGAAGAACCTTTTTAGGTTCTAGATGGCACCTTTTTCCCCCGAATAGGGTAGTCCATAGCGTTCTAAAGTTCGAGCTAAAAGTCTGATGGCACCAGTTGCCATATCGCCTATAACTCAATCGCCAATTTCTCAGCCTCTGAGTATCACAGAAACAAGACTCTGAATGAATAACAGAAACATGTTAATGACAAGATCCTATGACTGAAATGGATCAAAACATTGAAAAGCATGCAAAAATGTATATTTTAAACATAAGATTTGACTATTAATGTGTTAACATTGTTAACATTTGTATTGTGTTGTGTTACAAAAGGTTAATGAAAGAAAGTATTACTGCTTGACACTGCCTCTGCAATCAATACCAGTTTGGGTACAGTACATGGACTTCTTGAGGAAATTGAAATCGAAGGTTACTGCAGTGCAAAGACGCCCTCAGTTTCCTCAGCCAGTCAGCAGTTCAAGGAAACGCGCACTTTTGTTCCAGGTTGTAATTCGAGTGTTCTTCTGTAGGCTACCTATACGGTTTCAGTGTGGACTTTTTCGTAAGATCTTAAAGGGTCAATAATAGTTCAATCAATCATGATACTGAGGACTGTAAGTGGCGTTCTTACAGTAAGGATTTTTCTAGCAAACATGGTAAGTGTCCTTCAGACGTGAATGTTGTGTGACGCGACCATGACAACGAGAAACAGGTCCGTGTAACTGGTGCAGCCTGACCAATGTTTAGCTGAATACTCTGCAGTGTTGTATGATCATCAGATGAGATCATCAGTCTGATTTTAAATAGCGAATCATTAATAATTGATTGTTAACTCTTATCTATGTCTATGAATTGTGTTTGTGCGAGAGAATGTTGTGTTGTCTTGGATTTTTCAACTTAATTTGTCAAGGTATTGTGACATAGAATACATGTTTAAAATACATAGGATTTAAACAACAAACTGTTATTTTGAGAGTGAAATTGAAGGATTATGTTATCATTGTGACCAATTTTGACCAATCGAGAAACCATATAAAATATGTTGAATTTGTACCTTTGAAACCAAGTCAGATCTTCAACATTATATCCACCGTCAGAAAAAACGAAAGTCTAGGCAGCTACTACTGGAGAGTTGTCTAACAGGTATTAATTTGATCTCCCATCCATGGTTTTAACCAAGCCCAGCACTGCTAAGCTTTGTTGCTTGGCGCTGACTACTACGTGTACCAATGTCATATCATGAGAATAAGTATTGAGAGATCTGCTGAAATGGATAACGAAATATATTCACTGTTGCTATCAAAGTCATTCCCGAAAGGTTGGTTTAACCGAGCAAATGAAATGTAACCATACTTTATGTCATATCATCAATGATACTCTTTAGGCCTATATAGCATTTGCAAAGTCATCTACATTGTTCTTGTCTATAAATGTTCTATATTATGTCATGTCTCATGTTTTGTGTGGACACCAGGAAGATTAGCTGCCTTTGGCAACTGCTAATGTGGATCCTAATAAATAATAATAATTGTTTCAATTCAACCCAAGGTTCAACTAAAAATAGACAATACATATCGGCCTAGGATTTCAAGCTTTGGTTGATTTCAAATGTAATCTTCAAGTTAATCATTCATTTGTTGAATTCACATCTCCATCTCAACCTAAAATCTAAGTTAAAGAATAGGAATATATCAAACTGGATTTAATGTTTGAGTAGATTAGATTTAGTCCTATTGTTTAATTTCAATTTTTGTTTGACATAGAGATCTAACATATAAATTATTAATTTGTAGACAAACTGGATGGTAAATTGGGTTTGGTTGTCAACGTAACCAATTATCAGATGTATCTTCTGCTTGGATAGTTCAATCTGTGCGATTGACTTAATTTGGCTTTAATTCCAGTTTGTCTACAAATTAATAATTCATATGTTGGATTCACATCTCCATCTCAACCAAAACTCACATTTAAAGAATAGGATTAAATCAGATCAAATCAAACTTTAAATCAAGTTTGATCTTGGTTGAGATGAAGACGTGAATCTCCTTCAAATGTTGATATTTGGTTGTGTTGAGAACCAAACACAATGAGCAATACAGTAAATATCCTATGAACTTGAAACAGATATAGGATCTTAATTTTATCACTATTTTCAAATCAAATGTTATTAGTCACATGCGCCGAATACAACAGTGAAATGCTTACTTACGAGCCCCTAACAAACAGTGCAGTTTAAAAAAAGGATAATAAGAGATAAAAGTAACAAGTAATTAAAGAGCAGCTGTAAAATAAATAACAATATATATAGGGGGGCTACAGATGTGAGCACTACGGGTCTGTAGTCATTTAGGCTGAGAATTGTCCTGCACGGCAGGAAATGCAAACTGAGGGGGCTGAGCACGCACCCCTGAGGGGCCTCTGTGTTGAGAATCAGCGTGGCGGATGTGTTGTTACCTACCCTTACCACCTGGGGGCGACCCGTCAGGAATTCCAGGATCCAGTTGCAGAGGGAGGTGTTTAGTCCCAAAGTTCTTAGCTCATTGATGAGCTTTGAGGGCACTATGGTGTTGAACGCTGAGCTGTAGTCAATGAATAGCATTCTCACATGGGTGTTCCTTTTGTGCAGGTGGGAAAGGGCAGTGTGGAGTGCAATAGATATGGTATCATCTGTGGATCTGTTGGGGCGGTATGCAAATTGGAGTAGGTCTAGTGTTTCTGGGATGATGGTGTTGATGTGAGCCATGACCAGCCTTTCAAAGAACTTCATGGCTACAGACGTGAGTACTACGGGTCGGTAGTCATTTAGGCTGAGAATTGTCCTGCACAGCAGGAAAGGCACATTTCTAATGTATTTGATGTTTAAAAAGGCTGTAATTTAGACTTTTAAAAAATCAGACTTTCCCTCACGAAATGTTTTTTCTCATTAATTACAATCCACATAGTAATTCACATTTCCTCTTGCTGTAGGATCCCGCTGTAGCAAACAAGCTCAAAATAAGATCCTACGCCTGTATGTTGGATTCACATCTCTAACTAAATAGAATAGGTGAATAGAATTAAGCCAGTGGCTCAGATGAAACAATCCAAGCATTAGATATCCTTTAAAATGAAGTCAACCAAACACAATTCAAAATTACTTTTGCAATACACGAAATAGCCTAAAGTTAAGGCAATTTTACAAACTAGGTCTAACAGTATTTATTTCAGTTTAGAATGTGTAACACATCCTTTGCCACATTTGGAGGTTAGCCCACTGTATTCTAACTATAAATGTCCTCTTATGTCATCATAGGAATTGTGTATGTTCAAGATAGCAGGGCAAAGGTAACAGGTCTGCCAAGTTGCTATAATAAATCTGTGCACAATCTCGAACAGCAGTGATCATTTGTACATTTAATGTAGCCTAATCTCAACTGCAATCCAGGTCATTTGGTTGTGCTATTAGATCAAGCACAGTGATAATAACACATTAAATGATTGTATAATTACAAAATATCGGACATGTTATTCCCATTTGAACTTTGTTGTGCTTTTAAATGGTGGCCAGCGGGTTGTTTCTTAGTAGTAGGGCACCAGGACAGGGGGTTGAATGAAGTATGTCAACCTGTCACAAGAGGAATCAGGATGCTTCTGAAAGTATACATAAGACAATGGCATGCTATGTAAAGCATGGCAAAGGGGCTATGCACCAAATTTGGCATAGCACCAGATGTAATGATCTTCTATGGCCTATCAATAACACACATACTAGCCTTATGACTTATAAATGATTTGTATAGTATTTTTTGTAGCACCTTCACTTCCTCCAACATTTGAAAGATATCTGTATTGGTTTCGGGATGACATTATTTCAAATTGGATAAGGTGGTCTATGGTCTGTTTAGTATGCTTGTAGCGTTGATATTTTGTTTTTTTCAGCAATGGATTAATTGTTTGTTTGGAAAAAATATATTGCACAGAGCACCTAGGTGCAAAAGCATTTCATTCACTATTCATTTCACCATCAAAAGAAAATGACGTTTTTGTAAAGCTCAATATTTCATTTTCACTCTTAACTCGAGTGTTCCACAAAACCAAACACATCAAATCAGGAAAACGGCTGATTCAGTTTTCTGATTTGATATGTTTGTTTTGGATGGCTGCCATAAAGGAAAAGGAAATGCCTGTCAGAAGAGGCATTCTGTCCCATTGTACAAAAGGCTACAAGAGAGGACGATGGTGAGAGGCCTTGGCAGCGGCATATCTTTGTTATTCAGACATCATAGCCAGTCCTTGACAACTTATTGGAAATCTCTCCGATCTCCTCACCCACTTCCTGTCAAACACGAGACAGACAGATCGTTTAAAAAAAAATGTTTTACCGTCTGTACATTGTGTCTTGTGTCTACTGGCAAACAATTACTATACCACAAATGTGTCAGTGTATATTCCCCAGTCCCCGACAGATATAATAGAAAATGTCTTATTTTTTTGCTGACACAATACCCAACCCTCAGGTTCTACACTCTTAGAAAAAAAGGTGCTATCTAGAACCTAAAACGGTTATTCAGCTGCCCCCATAGGAGAACACTTTGAAGTACCCTTCTCGGTTTCAGGTAGAACCCTTTTGGGTTCCATGTTAAAACCTTTACACAGAGGGATCTACATGGAACCTAAAATAACTCTATCTGGAACCAAAAAGGGTTCTCCTATGGGGATAGCCCGAAGAACCCTTTTGGAACCCTTTTTTCTAAGAGTGTACTGGATGTTTAAATAGAAGGCTCTTGGTGGGACATGTTACTCATAATTCCTCCTCCTGATCAGGTGCACTTCATGGTCCCCTTGTCCCTACAGGTGTACACTCTGCCATACACACCAGACTCAGACGGATCCTGCCGCAACAAAACAGCTGAATACTATAACCCAGATGTAAACCTGTGCTGCAGCAAGTGCACTTCTGGTAAGGTGTGGTCCTGAATACTAATGAAACTGAGAGGAGAGGACATCCTTAGAATCTTAACACTAGATATGATCACTTCAAACATTACAATACTTTTACAGTACTCGGTAGGTTCCGTAAAATGTACGTGTACTGAGATGATTACTGTAAATTATATATTTATATCATTACAGGGACACGCCGGAAAGTTGTATGCAGCTCTACCTCAGACACGGCGTGTGAACCATGTCCTAGTGGCCAGTACAGCGGGACCTTTAATTACTTCCCAAAATGCTTCAGATGTCCCAAGTGTTCAGCAGGTGTGTGGGTTATATTATTCCAGTGACTCAGCTACATTGATACGTGTGTCGTCTTTAACGAGCATTTTATTCCGTGAATAAATGCGTGAAGACAAAGGCCTGAAGTATGTCCAGAAGTGCTCCAGCACCACCAAGACCCAGTGTGCGTGCCAGACTGGGATGTACTGCGTACTGGACCAACACCCGGACTGTAAGGCGTGTGCCAGTTATACATACAGCAAGCCTGGTCATGGGGTCTCTGTAGAAGGTACCACAGCTGGACAGGAGGCTGGTAGGACACCATTTCTAACTGATTCCACATGTTTCTGTCCTCGTCAAATATTACATTGGAAGTTTGAATGCAACTGTTCACTGTAAGAGTATGAGTAAACATGTTTGTGTGTTGTGGTGTATGTTTCAGGGACAGCGGAGTCGGTTGTGGAATGTGCATCATGCCCCAATGGAACCTTCTCTGACCAGCACTCCAACACCAGGATCTGTCAGAACCACACAGAGTGAGTGACTCACGCATTCATGCATAACACGAACGTATGCAAGCACGCACACACACACAGACACGCACACACACAGCAATTATTTGGACTGTCAGTATTGGTGTTAACAAGGGGACTGTGACACTGTCTCCTCAGTTGTGTGTCTCAGGGGAGGGACGTACTGACTTACGGTACAGCCACCACCGATGCGGTGTGTGGACCGAAGGTAAATGGACGACTGGTCTCCATCCTCCAAACCACCACACCTCCAAGCCCACCGACCACAATGCCAACCTCTGGTAAAGTGCATACCACATCAAGTCTACAGAGCATGGATATGTCTACAGTACCAACCACCCTGGGCTCAAAGCTGACATCTAGTCCCTCTGATCAACTGGTCATCGCTCCAATGGAAGACAAATCACCAGGCGTCGACCTTTGGATAGGTAAATACAGGCAGCTATATAGTCCACGTGTCAGAGACCACTCTCGTGGTTTGAACATTTCTCCACCGCCGTCTCTCGTATACTTACACCGCTTTGTTGTACCCCCGCTCTTGTATCTTTCAGTTGCAGGTGCTATCGGAGGTGTTATGTTCCTGCTGCTGATCATAGGCACTATCATTTACAAGAAAGGTAAAGCTTTAGAGTTAAACACTTGATTGTAATAGCCCTTTAATTGATTGCAAACATGGCTATGAAAATGACAACATTTTACTGTAAGTTTACTATGTTCTCTTACAGCCTTCACTAAGTTCAGACGTGTATCTTCTACAGAAGATATAAATGGAAATTCTGAGAAGGAGGCCATTAAAGTGAGTTTTTTTGTCCATTTAACCGTAGTAAAGCATGTTGGAGGCAAGAACATTTCAACAGCTTCAACATTTTATCTCTCTCTCTCTATATATATTTATATAGTGTCTGCTGGGGAAAGGAGACTGCAGTAATGTCGGTCAGGCAGAGACCAAGCAGGATGCTATTAAGACCTGGTCAGGCTCTGGGTGCTCCAACAGCCTGGAGGGCCTGTCAATATGCCCCGTCCAGTCCACCCTTCCACAGCCCAGCATCCTGGCCAGCACCCCCCAGCCCAGCCCCCAATCCACCAGCCCTCTGGCATCTGTCCCCCTAGTTAATGTCAACATCACTGTTACCTACCCTGTGAACATAGGAAATGAGTTATGCTCCAGACCTACCAGCACCCAGATAGACTCACCACAAGCCGACCCCGAGACCCCTTTATCAAGGGAGGAGGAGGTGTATGTGAACATGCCGCAGCGAGAGAGTTGCAAAGAGGCACTTACGGCAGTACAGGAGTTTGGAAATGATGTATGAGGACTGGAGGCATATGGGGGAGGATCAGGCAATAGATTGTGTTTTAGTGATGTTATTTTCATTGTGACTGTTGTCTCTGTTATATGGTTGCTACTTGAAGTACTGGTGGTGACTTTGTGTTGGTAGAGAGGGACAGAATGACTGTTCATGTGCCTCAGGTAGGATTTCCCAAACTTTGCACAATTTGCATAAGTTATACCCAGGGAGGGTACCCGAGTTTGGGAAACCCTGGTATATACCCTGATATAATGTGCTGTCTGTGCTGGAAAGTCTTGAACACCTGATTTAGATAGTCATTAACTGTTTGAAGAATTATTGATAAGTGAATGATGTATGCAATTACTGTGAATGTTGTTGTAAGTATACTGTAGATGTGACACGGCTCAAGGTATCCCGAAATCTTTTATCATAAGTAAGCAAGAACCTTTCCTACACATGCCATACTTTTGGGGGAATTCATTATGGCCTGTGCCATATGAGAAGATTTCATTTGTATTCTTATGAGGGAAGAGCGTGCCTATACTTTCCAGAGTAAGGGTTCTGTGTCTCTTTTTTGAATCAAACTGAAATGGTAGACTAAATGAAACTGCTTTGTTTGTTGTTGTTTTTGGCCTACACCTGTTGAACCGTGTGCAGATCATGAGTAATACATTCTCAACATCAGCTCAATAAGAAGTTAAGAATGATGGATGAGACATTTTTGTATGAAGGGTATATTGTTTTTCTCTAATACTATCACCACCTACTGGTGGAACAAATATATATATATATATATATATATATATATTTTTTTTTTTACAGTTTATGCACATAATATGATTTAGTATTATCCAGCAACTATATTTGGATTATTAGAGTGGCCTACAGTAAAAAAATATATATATAAAAAAAAGGAATAAAAAGGTTGAAAAAGTTGATTGATGCTCCAATAGGTACACACAGCAAAGTGATGTTTTCAACAAAGTACGGAAGCAAACTTTCCCCATTTCTTTTTGGGGGGGGGGTATTATAACTGGATTATAGCTCCTGTCCAAATGCCGTGAATTATATATACTGTGCATGTCATAGTCCCCAGTCAACTCCATTACACTCAAAATGTACTTAAACCAGTGAATGCTAGCGATGGCTAGCTATGCTAGCTATTCTACCAGTCTGTCTTAATGAGTGTTAGCATGCTAATAGCACAACATGTACACAGAAATGTATTTTTTAAGGGGTATGCAGTAGGTTGATAACTATGTCACCAAAGTATGTTGTATCATAAGACATGTCAAATAACATTCCCAGCTAATGAGAAAACAGTCATGGTATTTCATTTCAGAGAATGAACAAGATTTAACAAGGCAACCTTGGGGCTAAGTTGAATGGGCAACAACAGCAGATTGAGGGATTTTTACATCTGTACCTCAGTACGACCCACGTGACCGCAGTCAACATCCCTACGTGAGGGACTGTCCCTTAGATCCCCTTCCCTTCCTTATTGTATTATATGCTTTGTTAATAAAACATTTAAAAAGCAGTTTAATATTTATTTTGAAATCCCGTTCCCCCATTCATGTTCTACCAGCAGTATAAACTTTGATCGTTTCAGGTTAGAAATAGTCTAAATCAAAGCCAAGTACTGCACTGAAATAAGATCACACATCCTTCTATGCGATCACATAGGTGGCAACATAGAGAACACGAGAAACATTTGAAACATTTTTTGACATATCAATCTAATATTACATTTACATTTAAGTCATTTAGCAGACGCTCTTATCCAGAGCGACTTACAAATTGGTGCATTCACCTTCCAGGTAACTGCCCAAATAAAGGAAACACTTGAGTAAATAAGAGATACAAAGTATATTGAAAGCAGGTGCTTCCACACAGGTGTGGTTCCCGACTTAATTAACCAATTAAAACATCCCATCATATATAAAAATGCCCAGGTGACCATTATTTTGGCTACCATGGCTAGAGGTAAAGGTCTCAGTGACTGAAAGAGGGCTCTCAAAGGAGCATAGGGGCTTTAAAAGCTGTGTGTGTGTGTGTGTGTGTGTGTGTGTGTGTGTGTGTGTGTGTGTGTGTGTGTGTGTGTGTGTGTGTGTGTGTGTGTGTGTGTGTGTGTGTGTGTGTGTGTGTGTGTGTGTGTGTGTGTGTGTGTGTGTGTGTGTGTGTGTGTGTGTGTGTGTATTTCTCAGTCACCGAATCTCAACCAAATTGAACACTTGAGGGAGATTCTGTAGTCGTTATGTGTCTCTGTAGGGAGAACGGGCAAAGGGAGGAGACGGCAGGACTTAGAAAAACCGATCCACAACGACCAGGATCGTGGTGCAGCCCAGGAACTGAGGAAGATCGGTCAGGAAGTCCACCGACAGGTGTGACCAAGGCCGCTGTGGAACAGGGAGGGGTTGTAACTTCCCTCTGGGCAGGTGCCGAGGAGCCTTGCACTGAGCGCACACCGAACACGAGGAGACATAAACCCTCACGTCCTTAGCTAAAGTGGACCACCAGTACTTCCCCCTAAGACTTCGCACCGTCCAATTGACACCGGGATGACCAGAGGAGGGTAACGTGTGAGCCCACCGAATCAACCTGTCTCGAACACCAAGCGGGACGTACTTCCGTCCAGCCGGACACTGAGGTGGAGTAGGCTCTGACCGAGATGCCCGCTCAATGTCCTCGTCCACTTCCCACACCACCGGAGCCACCAGACAAGAAGCCGGAAGTATGGGAGTGGGATCAGTGGACCGCTCCTCTGTATCATACAGACGGGACAGTGCGTCTGCCTTAGCGTTCTGGGAACCTGGTCTATACGATATTGTAAATCTGAATAGGGTGAAAAACATAGCTCACCTTACCTGGCAAGGGTTCAGTCTCCTCGCCGCTTGGATGTACTCCAGATTACAGCAGTCAGTCCAGATGAGGAAAGGGTGTTGAGCCCCCTCAAGCCAATGTCTCCACACCTTTAGAGCTTTTACAACAGCCAGCAACTCCCAGTCCCCCAAGTCATAGTTTCGCTCCTCCGGGCTTCCTCGAAAAGAAAGCCCAGGGGCAGAGCTTCAGTGGCGCGCCCGAGCGCTGTGTGAGCACGGCTCCAATCCCAGCCTCGGATGCGTCCACCTCCACCATGAATGCCAAAGAGGGATCCGGATGAGCCAACACGGAAGCCTCGGTAAACAGAGTCCTCAAGTGACAAAACGCTCTGTCCGCCTCAGCCGACCACCGCAGACGCACCGGTCCCCCCTTCACCAGTGAGGTAATGGGAGCAACCACCTGCCCAAAACCCCGGATAAACCTCCGGTAGTAATTGTCAAACCCTAAAAACAGATGCACCTCCTTTACCATGACAGTCGTGAAGCGGGCACAGCAAAACCTATTCCCCCTCAGGAGACTGAAAAGATTTGGCATGGGTCCTCAGATCCTCAAAAGGTTCTACACCTGCACCATCGAGAGCATCCTGACTGGTTGCATCACTGCCTGGTATGGCACTACAGAGGGTGGTGCAAACGGCCCAGTACATCACTGGGGTCAAGCTTCCTGCCATCCAGGACCTCTATACCAGATGGTGTCAGAGAAAGGCCCTGAAAATTGTGAAAGACTCCAGCCACCCTAGTCATAGACTGTTCTCTCTGCTACCACACAGCAAGCAGTACCTGAGCGCCAAGTCTTGGTCCAAGAGGCTTCAAATAGCTTCTACCCCCAAGCCATAAGACTCCTGAACATCTCGTCAAATGACTACCCAGACTATTCACATTGCCCCATCTCCCTCTCTCTACACCACTGTCACTTTCTGTTGTCATCTAGGTATAGTCACTTTAATTAACTCTACCTATATGTACATACTACCTCAACTAACTGGTGCCCAGCACATTGACACTGTACTGGCAGCCCTCTGTATATATTGTTATGTTTTACTGCTCCTCTTTAATGACTTGTTGCTTTTATCTTTTAACTGTGCTGTCGGCTAGATAAGCATTTCACTGTAAAGTCTACACCTGTTGCATGTGACTAATGACATTTGATTTGATTTGAAGACATCGACAAAAACTATGTTCCTGACTTGCTTTTCAAAGATGTCTATAAATGTACACGTTTTGTGCTCTTGCAGGAAGCACTCACTCCCCTGTTGCTGACTGCAAATTCTCTATAACTGAGCTAATGACTCACTAACTAGCAACGGATATGAACAAAATGTGCACACGTGGCTACATGCAGCTCTTGCTTTGATCTCAAAACAAGCGCATCTACCCACGACCACAGCTATAAACACAGTCCAAGTTCAAAGTTAATGCATAGATCCAAATATGGCTATGGTCTATTTGCATATAGGCCTACTGCACCGCTGATTGGTTATGTGGCAACGGTCTGTGTAGAGTACAGGCTGAGTCTTGTGCAATAGAATCGAGCTCAGATGCGTTCTGCCTACAACAAAATCGCTTGCATAGTTCGTTTTGTTTCGGTATGTGGCATTGAAAGTGGCTAATATTGCGTTGATCAGTGGCAACCCCTCATTCAGGGCAGGTGGGGCAGAACTTTTCTGAATAAGGCAGCTCCAAAATGCAGGTGTTTCAGCCAAGCTCAGTGCTTTCTGTGGTGGTGGGGCAGCCTGCGGAAAATACGGAGTGTAGTGTTGGTAATGTTCTCTAGTTGCGCCGTGATTGGCTCAGTGTTCTGTCGCTCATCTACAAAATCTACGGGGAGAGCTCGAAAATTCAAGCCCCTTGGGTGCTGCCATTGAGTTACATTAGAAGCCTCAAGGTCACAGATAATATTACGCCAAATCACGTTATATCTACCGTAGCTTGGACTGATCAAGTCTACATCATACTTTCAAAATCTTACCTATCAAGCTAGACAAATCAAAATCAAATCAAATTTATTTATATAGCCCTTCGTACATCAGCTGATATCTCAAAGTGCTGTACAGAAACCCAGCCTAAAACCCCAAACAGCAAGCAATGCAGGTGTAGAAGCACGGTGGCTAGGAAAAACTCCCTAGAAAGGCCAAAACCTAGGAAGAAACCTAGAGAGGAACCAGGCTATGAGGGGTGGCCAGTCCTCTTCTGGCTGTGCCGGGTGGAGATTATAACAGAACATGGCCAAGATGTTCAAATGTTCATAAATGACCAGCATGGTCCAATAATAATAAGGCAGAACAGTTGAAACTGGAGCAGCAGCACGGCCAGGTGGACTGGGGACAGCAAGGAGTCATCATGTCAGGTAGTCCTGAGGCATTGGTCCTAGGGCTCAGGTCCTCCGAGAGAGAGAAAGAAAGAGAGAGTTAGAGAGAGCACACTTAAATTCACACAGGACACAGAATAGGACAGGAGAAGTACTCCAGATCTAACAAACTGACCCTAGCCCCCCGACACATAAACTACTGCAGCATAAATACTGGAGGCTGAGACAGGAGGGGTCAGGAGACACTGTGGCCCCATCCGAGGACACCCCCGGACAGGGCCAAACAGGATATAACCCCACCCACTTTGCCAAAGCACAGCCCCCACACCACTAGAGGGATATATTCAACCACCGACTTACCATCCTGAGACAAGGCCGAGTATAGCCCACAAAGATCTCCGCCACAGCACAACCCAAGGGGGGGAACCGTCCCAGGGACGGTATGAAAGAGCCCCACTAAGCCAGTGACTCAGCCCCTGTAATCGGGTTAGAGGCAGAGAATCCCAGTGGAAAGAGGGGAACCGGCCAGGCAGAGACAGCATGGGCGGTTCGTTGCTCCAGAGCCTTTCCGTTCACCTTCCCAGTTCTGGGCCAGACTACACTCAATCATATGACCCACTGAAGAGATGAGTCTTCAGTAAAGACTTAAAGGTTGAGACCGAGTTTGCGTCTCTTACATGGGTAGGCAGACCATTTCATAAAAATGGAGCTCTATAGGAGAAAGCCCTGCCTCCAGCTGTTTGCTTAGAAATTCTAGGGACAATAAGGAGGCCTGCGTCTTGTGACCGTAGCTTACATGTAGGTATGTACGGCAGGACCAAATCAGAGAGATAGGTAGGAGCAAGCCCATGTAATGTTTTGTAGGTTAGCAGTAAAACCTTGAAATCAGCCCTTGCCTTGACAGGAAGCCAGTGTAGGGAGGCTAGCACTGGAGTAATATGATCAAAGTTTTTGGTTCTAGTCAGGATTCTAGCAGCCGTATTTAGCACTAACTGAAGTTTATTTAGTGCTTTATTTAAGTAGAGCACTGCAGTAGTCTAACCTAGAAGTGACAAAAGCATGGATTAATTTTTCTGCATCATTTTTGGACAGAAAGTTTCTGATTTTTGCAATGTTACATAGATGGAAAAAATCTGTCCTTGAAATGGTCTTGATATGTTCTTCAAAAGAGAGATCAGGGTCCAGAGTAACGCCGAGGTCCTTCACAGTTTTATTTGAGACGACTGTACAACCATTAAGATTAATTGTCAGATTCAACAGAAGATCTCTTTGTTTCTTGGGACCTAGAACAAGCATCTCTGTTTTGTCTGAGTTTAAAAGTAGAACGTTTGCAGCCATCCACTTCCTTGTGTCTGAAACACATGCTTCTAGCGAGGGCAATTTTGGGGCTTCACCATGTTTCATTGAAATGTACAGCTGTGTGTCATCCGTATAGCAGTGAAAGTTAACATTATGTTTTCGAATGACATCCCCAAGAGGTCAAATATATAGTGAAAACAATAGTGGTCCTAAAACGGAACCTTGAGGAACACCGAAATTTACTGGAAACTGGAAACTCGATGACAAGCAGTCATCATCATGAATCACGTCAACAATCTACTGGCTAATCCTTTTCAATCCTTGTCATATGAAGAGAAATTATAGATAAACCGTATCGGTGGTCATCGGCCATTGGACATAAACATTAAACAAAATGTTGGAAATCACAAATTCAACAATGAGTTTTTTTGGGAAGAAATCAGTGGCTAACTGCAAGCGTTGCAAAGCAAACTAGCTTGCTATTCAGCTTTTTTTGTTTTATCTTTATTTCACTAGGCAAGTCAGTTAAGAACAAATTCTTATTTACAAAGACGGCCTAACCCGGACATCACTCGGCCAAATGGGCTCCCAATCACAGCTGGTTGTGATTCAACCTGGAATCGAAGCAGGGTCTGTAGTGACACCTTAGACCGCTGCGCCACTGTGACTGAACCCATTTAAGTGGGTGTGTGGTCCAAGTCTGGGTTTGGGTCTCTTTTTCAAGCTTAAAAGGATAAATATTCAACACCATGGGCCTGAAAAGTTTGAATACATTGGCCATACTGTCAATCCGCGTTCATAACAACTGGAAACTCGAAATGGGGAAATGTCAGACTTCAGCGAGTTGAAGACAACTGGGAGCCCAGGCCTCTTTCTTGAGCTCAAACCTGAAGAACACTGATGTCATGATTCAACCTTGTTTTTTCAGAGTTCCCAGTTGTTTTTAAAGCACCATAAATCCAAAGAATGCCAGACTTTGATGATAAAGTTTGATGACGAAATTTGCCCACAAGAAGGATCGCCACACCATCTTCCTGATCAAATTTGATTTGATTGGATTGGATTTGAAGTGAGCACAACAAGGTGAGTCCAAAAATGTATTGTATGCTGCTGCATAAATTATGTAATATGCCAGGGAGATATGTATACCATAGCTAAGAAGGTAATACTAAGTGTATGTTGTGTAGTAAGCTGTTAGTAGCCCATGTGCCTCACCCTAATAATTTGATCCCTTTACCACTCATAACATAGCCTACTGTTCTGACTTGGTGGTGCACATGTAGCCTATAGCCTGTTTTAGATGAATGTAATCATTGAATATTGTAAGAGCTTTCATTGTCTGCTTATAGTATGCCCCCTTAATTTATCTTACAGTTCTGATTCAGTATACAGGGAGAATACTGTAAGAATGGCCCATGTTCTGAATTCTGTCACTATACATTTCAAAAGTGCTGAACAAATAGTTATATTGACTGTGTCCTTCCTTACTTGTTCATTAATCTCTTAATCAAAGTGATCTGCTTGTTGTCCTTTTATGCCAGAGTTTGTACATCTCAATTGTCAATAAAGAACACATTTGTCAGCCATATCAGCTATGTTTTTTAAAAGGCAGTAAATGAGAATGAATGAACTGTTATGCTGACAGACAAGGCTCCGCTGATAGCCAGGTGTAATGGTGGTAAGGATTCACTCCATGGTGCTGAAAGGAAAGCTCTGCTGTTGGGACAGCTTTATGTAGGCCCTAACAGTTTGTGGACACCATTTGTCACCGTTATAGTGCAATTCATGTATTGTTTAGTGTTGTTCAGTGGCTTTGCTTGCATTTTTTTTTAGTTTGCCCTACCAAGATTTA
Source organism: Oncorhynchus keta (assembly GCF_023373465.1). Lineage (NCBI taxonomy): Eukaryota > Metazoa > Chordata > Actinopteri > Salmoniformes > Salmonidae > Oncorhynchus > Oncorhynchus keta. The sequence goes on along the minus strand of NC_068441.1, from coordinate 7,559,895 downwards.
CATGCTAAAATCGCCACTGCATGCTTCTCTCCCTGGGCTGATAATTATTCTGTGCTCTGTGCAGCAGTCCCGGGGAGCTGAGCAGCAGGAATACTGCACGCCAGTGCACATGCACAGCTTAGAAGGAACATTGCTTATGTGTCAATGTCAGTTGGCTTTTCATAGCCATGCATGTATAGGTCGAAACAGCAGGTCTGCGGGAAAGAAAGAAAGACTCCAAACAATGCAGGCAGAGCAGAACTAGGACTATACCAAAATCCAGAAAAGAGATGTTCAATTCTACAACCACCTAAAAGGAAGTGTTGCCCACACACTCCACCACAAAGCCCTCACCTAAAGAGAGATTAACCTAGAGAAGAGTCCCCTCAGACAGCTGGTTCTGCGTCTCCGTTCACAAACACAGAGCCCATAGATCCCCAGAACAGAAACACATTTAGACCCAACCAAATTATGAGAAAGCAAAACTATTTGACACATTGGAAAGAATCAACCAAAAAATTGAGCAAATTGGAATGCCATCTGGCCCTAAACAAAGAGAGTACACAGTGGCAGAATACCTGAGCACTGTGACTGACCCCAAATTAAGAAAATCCTTGACTATGTACAGACTCGGTGAGTATAGGCTTGCTACTGAGAGAGGCCACCATAGGCTGAAGTATGAAAGAGAAAATAAATAAACATAAATAAAATTAGGTTGTATTTCCAATGTTGTTTGTGCTCCACTGGTTAACCTTTTCTCATGGCAACGGCCCACAAATCTTACTGCTGTGATTGCACACTGTGGTATTTCACCTAATAGATATGGGAATTATATCAATGTTTAATTTGTTTTCAAATTCTTTGGGGGTCTGTATGATCTGTGGGAAATATAGGTCTCTAATGTGGTCATATATTTGGCAGGAGGTTATGAGGAGGCTGGTGGGAGGAGCTATAGGAGAACGGGCTCATTGTAATGGATGGAATGGAATCAATGGAATGGTATCGAACACATGTTTGACTCGGTTCCATTATTGATATTACAGGCATTACGACGAGCCCATCCTACAATAGCTCCTCCCACCAGCTGCCTTTGATACATTTATATTCTAGACTCTGACATTGCTCGTTGTGATCTTTGTTAATTTCTTTCTTTTTACTTTTTGGATAATGTGTGTATTGTTTTGTATTACTGGACTGTTGGAGCTAGAAACACAAGCATTTTGCTGCACTTGCGTTAACATCTGCAATCTATGTACATAATCACTTATGATTTATAACACACATTTAACAACAATAAATAACGTGTATGTGAATAAGCAACCACAGATTGAACAAAAACGTTTGATGTGGCAGTGTGACACCCATAGTTTGCACAGGTGGAGGAGTTGATTTGTTTTTCTGGACAGGGGAACCCAAAGAGGGTCGGTTTGTTAAATTAATGTTTTTATTTATTTACCCCTTTTTCTCCCCAATTTCATGACATCCAATTGGTAGTTACAGTCTTGTCTCATTGCTGCAACTATTGTACAGACTCGGGAGAGGCAAAGGACAAGAGCCATGCAACCTCCTAAACACAACCCAACCAAGCCGCACTGCTTCTTGACACAATGCCCACTTAACCCGGAAGCCAGCTGCACCAATGTGTCGGAGGAAACACTGTGCACCTGGCGACAGTGTCAGCATGCACAGGAGTCGCTAGTGCTCGATGGGACAAGGACATCCCTGCCAGCCAAACCCTCCCCTAGGCCAATTGTGTGCAGCCCCATGGGTCTCCCGGTCGCAGCCGGCTGTGATAGAGCCTGGACTCAAACCCAGAATCTCTAGTGGAACAGCTAACACTGCCCTGGACTCAAACCCAGAATCTCTAGTGGAGCAGCTAACACTGTAATGCAGTGCCTTAGACCACTGCGCCACTCGGGAGGCCCGTTAAGTTAATGTTGAAGTGAACCTAGTGAGAAGCCGGTGTTTTGCAGCAGCCATATGGCTCTGAAGAGGAATCATGGAACAAGAACAGGAATATTGGGACAGGGACACAGAAACATGGATTCCTGTGGAGGAATGGAGGTGGAAATAGAGGAAGATGAGGTTGGATTTGAATCTGAGGAAGATAGTGATAAAAATTTAGATGGGATGTCGAAGAAGACTGGTGTCAAGTGCCAACAGAGTGAGCCATGATCCAGACTGAGTTCTGGAGGAGAAATGGAAGTGAATGAGTGCAAATTAATAAGTGAGGTGTAAGGTGTGGTGAAGAGATTGGAGCCAACGCTTTGCATCGTTGGACATGATACAAAATTGTCTTGGAGAAACTGGACCTTTGCCTTTTGGTGGATCCATTTGTGGTTTCAGGGTAGGTGGAAAAGGAGTTGAGTACTGTTGAATCAGTGAAGGTAATCTGTAGTGGACTTGTGATATTTGTTTGTGTTTCTTATGACCAGAGGGAGCAGGTGCTCCATGTCATGCAATTTGGGTCAAGATCTGTTTCGTGCTTTGCACTTAGGAACAAGGCACCATTGAAAGGAGTGATTTCTGGGGTAGCGTTAAGTGAGGTGGGGCAATTGAAGTTGAAGATTCCTGGTGTTTGTGATGCCTGCCATTTGGTGTCAGTCCTTTTGAGATTTGAGTCAGAGTCTCTACCCGACAAAGTCATTTTCTAAGATGTGGGAAGAGTGCAGGAGTTTATGGGACAGAGGACTGTGTCATTTCGGTGGATAAAGTTGTGTGTATCAGCTGTAGGGGTGCCCTTGCTGCTGGGGATCAGACGTGTCTGGTGCGAGAGACGCAGGTTGAAGTGACTAGAGTCCAGAGTAGTGCAGAAGGTATCGTATGCTGAAGCAGTGAAGAAAGTAGAGGAGGATAGGTCAAGAGTGAGGCATCCTGAGAGGATCCCAGTGAGTAGGAGATTTGTGTCAGCACAGAGGGATAGGCCATATAGTGTTTTGAACTTCAGTAAGGTCATAGCAATATCAAGTACACCGAAGAAAAGGAAACATAAATCACAGAATATAGATGTTGTGGTGGCACCAGAAGAAAAGTATTCGGGTATACAAGATTTGACTTCAAAAGAGTTACAGGGTGTGTTTAGTGGGGGGTGTTCCATCATCCCAGGCCGTTGGCATGGTGAAGGAACAAATAGGGTCAAAGTGGTGGAATGGGGTAGTGGGTTTTTTAAGTGAGTGTAGGTGGCAGCTGCAGAGAAGTAACTGGGTAGTAGTAGTTATAACATGTTTGAGATGTATATAGGTTTAGGTTTGGTTGGTGGTGGAATTGTTATTTATTTATTTAAAATAAAAACACAATTGTAACTTGGTTGAACATGCACTATCGCACAGTAGGTGGCGGCATGCACAAGCAAAATATGCCATGATAACAAAGAAGAAGAAGAACAGTTGGTAATGTGCGATTGCTGTCAAAGATGTTTTATAATTAATCCAAGATAGACCTCAGCCTGTCGTTTCCAATAGGAGCAAATTGTTCATAGTGGGCAGAAGAAGCAAGGAATTGGGCAGCGCTAAACACGAGTTAGTGAGATCCTATTGGCGTGTTCTAGCATTTATTATCATATTTCCGTTAGGGAACGCCTACTCTGTAAAGTGCGCAAGTACATTAACTCAATTCGCCCTTCTAAACAACGCAGTTTTTTAAAACGTAGGCAAAGGTTCTACAAAACGCAGTCCACTCTGTTTGTTATAGATTCTAGGTTTGGAAAGAGAAAACTGTATGGAGTTCAAATGTTTCTTCGATGAGAAAATGTGCAGAATGCAAGCCAAACTCCATCTAGTTCTATTTTCTCCCACTGCCGGTCAATGGGCTTCCTCTCATCACCATATTTGGTGTGATGGGAAACACCAACCAGATGTTTCACATTTATACATCCGGTGAAATATCTGGCTCATTGTTCTATATCTGTGTTGCTGTATTCCATTCCTTCCTGAAAGGGACCTGAGCAGAAATTCAGGAGTTGTGCTTGTCACTGAGACAACAGTGCCGTGAGTGAGGTTGTCTGAAATTATTTATTTGATGTGGAGCAGTCTTCTTCGATTGTTTTGGTAAAGGTCAGACAGGGTCGCGTTGAAAGCACCCTGATTTGAAGTAACGTTACCAAAGGAGACTTGCTAAGGTAAGTTTGTCAAATTATCTTCCCTATAGAGGAGGCAGATGTTAGCAATGTTTACAAATCCAACTGGCCAGCAAGGCAACTAACGTTAGCTATAACTAGCTCGCGAGGTAGCCAATTAACGTTAGATAGCAAACGCTAGCGAGCTGATGTTAGTTTGTCAGTTTGACAACTGAAAAATATGAACGGTGAGTTAGCTGACAAGCGAAGTAAAGTACAGAAATACCCAGGTAACAAACGTTAACTAAATAAGTTTGTATGGCAAATGGAGTTGCTGTCTCACTTTTTTCTAAACATGTCGATTCGTTAGCCGTAGCTGGCTAGCTTCGAAACATAGCTAGCTTGTTAGCTGATATGACCAGTGTCGAAGGGAGGACAGGTAACGTTAAAATCAATGTTAAAAATACTGCAGTTACTGTGAGCGACACTCCATCTTAGTAGCTAGAAGACAAGGAAAATGTAACCTGCTTTAAAAAAAATCTCTGTCATTTTGATTGAACACAGATGCCATAGCATTGACAGTGGTTCACATTTCCTAACAATTGGTCAAATCACAGCTAACTTCCAGCAACCAGCCTATTCTTGCTGGCTACTGTTTAGCAATATATGAAGGCAAAGATAGGTTTACTGCACCTAGTGCTAGTCAGCAATGCCAGTGCCCTCGGTCCCTTTATCAGATGTAGTTTATATTTACATTTTTAAATGTTTTATTTCACCTTTATTTAACCAGGTAGGCAAGTTGAGAACAAGTTTTCATTTACAACTGCGATCTAGTTTTATGTAATCATTTTTTTGTTTGCCCATAAATGTAAATTGCTGCTTGTTGGATAGGCTCTGATGGATATGGCGTCTCCCCCCCCCCCACACACACACACAAAATACAGGAAAATCAAGAGTGGCCAAGATTCTGAAGTGGGTGTCAAAGAACTGCCAGTCAAGAGTTGATCTCACAAGCCAGAACATTGTCTTAAAAAAGTATAGCGAGTGTGCAGTTAAATGCAGCTCAACCTCTGTGTTTGCAAATGGCTTGCTGTCTGAAGGATGAGCTCCTGTGTTCCATCTGCCTGAGTATCTACCAGGACCCTGTCAGTTTTGGCTGTGAGCACTATTTCTGCCGAAAGTGCATCACTGAGCACTGGAGCAGACAGGAGCCCCACGGTGTACGAGACTGTCCTGAGTGCAGGAGGACCTTCGCAGACCCTCTTCTCTCCCCAAGCCTCAAGCTGTCCAACATCGTGGAGCGCTACTCAGCCTTCCCGCTGGACGCCATCCTCAACGCGCAGAGGAGCTCCTATCCCTGCAAGGACCACGAGAAGGTCAAGCTTTTCTGCCTCAGCGACAAGAGCCTGGTGTGTTTCTTCTGTGACGAGCCAGCCTTACACGAGCAGCATCAGGTCACCACTATTGACGAGGCCTACGAGGAGATACAGGTCAGTTTGACTGGTCATCCCTTCTCTTCCTCCAGTACATACCCTGAGGTGTCCAGAATGATTAGTGGTAACAGTGTTGGTCATAGTTGGGGCCCAGGGGATGAATTAGGGGGAAATGGAGTGGAACAGACAGAAATTGTAAATATTTTGTTGATAAACAAAAGTTTTCTGCCAAACGATGGAGGACAAACCATTGATTTGCAAAATAACACACAGTCTTTGCCCTCAGGCAGCGTAACAAAGAATGGTAGAATAAGGCCATATGAGATTTTCATTACAAATGTAGTCTGAAATTCCAAATAGCATCTCTGTATAGACTAATGATGGGGTATAGAGCAACAATTCAATCTATTTTCCTTTGATATTGCAGATATTACGACATACTTGGTGTCAATTTAATACGGTTAGCCTTTTCTTCAACACTTGGATTAGTCCCACAGAGACCCAATCCCATAACACTGGCATAGCAGTCAGCCTAATCCTGTTCTCTTTCTTTGCACTCCATTGAAGTACAGTATGCTTAACAGTACAAGTCCAATCCCATTTGTTTTGTGTATTAAACCCTTAAATCCGTCAACACTCAAGGCAGCTACAGAGACCCACTCTTTGTCCCGAGCCACTGTCTGACTAGAGCTTAGTTGTGATACTGCTGAACGGAAACACTTGATTCACATTGTGGTTGGTCAACACCACTCTGATAAGGACCAGACCTGAGGGCTTATGCTTACCAACACCCGGGCACTCGTCTGAAAGGTTTACACAATCTCCTTACTGCAGTAATTCACACTGACACATGAAGTCTTTAGGGATTGAATGTGGTAGTACAGTATCTTCTTACTGATAAGAACTACAGTATCACGGTCTTGCATAGCCACACCAATTATGCTGCTCAGTGTAGTGGGTATTTTAGGAAGGGGGTACTATGTAATTGCATACGCTTTTATGGTGTTGGGTTTGATGTGAAGGTCAGTTAGTCTAGTAGCTAACAGATACTATTTAGGGTATTTTCATTACTTTCAAAGGCATTTGGAAGTAAGTATTTTGCTATTTATTTTAAATGACAAGTAGTTTTAATATTGTTATGTATTTGGAAATACTCTTGGAAAGTATTTGAAAATACACTGACTCAAACTCACTCTTGTGCATTTAACCCAGGTATTTGAAAATAGTATTTGAAAATGCTTTCAAATAGCAGGCTATTTATAGGAAATTATTTGAACATACTTCCAAATACTTCAAATATAATTAATTGATTCAGGCCACATTATTTGAAAATATTAAAATACACAGAATAAAAAAAAAAATGTTTAAATGACAAGTACATATGTACCTAACTGGCAAATTGGGCTAAATTAGACTCTGGTAAGATGTCAAGAAATATGACGGAAATGTGTAAAATACCCTAATCTTTGTATCAGGTGGGAGTCTGGAAGGGGAATTAGAAGAAGAATGTGCTACATTCATGTGGCTGTAAAATGCATGACCAGACCTGGGTTCCTATGTCTTTGTGCCCTTTTTTAAATAATTTCCTCAATCCCGCTTCTGTTCTACCATCTTCTGTTCTTCCATCTGTGGGACGGCAGCAGGCTCTGACTGTTCTTTATGTTATCCCCGTATTTCTTATGTCTGACTCGGGAGGAGAGAGAACCTATTTTTAATATATTCATGTTGAGTACATGAGAGTCGAAGGTAGTACCCTATTTCGCAACGTCTTCCCCCGAGTTCAATTGAAATGGTCTACTTGCTACTGACTGCTTGCAGCCATTATGAACTGGGAACTGAACTCGACAAGCCTCAAAAACCGTCTGTCTAGGTTTATCCAGGCTGCCTTGGAGCATGAAAAAAGGTCAGAGCAGTATAATCTCAATGCAGAATTAATTGGTACAACATTCTTGGACAGTTTCTCAACTTGGAGCCTTTTCCAACAGCAACTGTTGTGACGTTTAATATTACGACAGGAGGTTAAGAAGCTGCCCAGATCTACAGGACTCTGAGAGAAGCGAAGTACCCATAGTCTCCATTGGAAACAAGTGACTTTTGGCCCCTATGAGTTTGGCACACTTCTATTTCAAGTGTTTGTGTTCGGATCGTCATTTCTTGTTAAAGTGAAACGAAAGGAACAGGAATGTTGTTTGACTTATTGGCAAACATGGTCTGTCCTTTCAGTTTTGTTTCTTTCCCTGATTTTAGCTAACTAACACCAGTTGGACGGTTGATGAAACACATTGTTCAATGGTTTTGCCTGTGGGTACAAAGTTCACATTGAACACAAACCCTGATCATTCTGAGTAAGAAGTGTCAAGGTGTGATGAACGAAGGTGCCTAAAAGCAATGTTCAACTCAGAAGGCACTTGAAGTGCCAGGTGGGAAGTCTCTGTCGAGTGGTAGTGATCTAGGGTTTTGCCAGCTGAGACCTAAGGGGATATGTTGCTGGGTGGGATGCCTTTCTTCCTTTTGTTCTCTCTCTGGCTGGAATGACACTGCAAGCTCCATGAGGTTCTCAGTCAGAGAGCATTCCTCTGTACAACAGGCCACCAGTAGGAAATTATTATTATTATTGTAATATATACTTATAATAATATAACATAGCAGACGCTTATATCCAAAGCAGCTTTGTAATGCATGCATACATTTTTCCGTATGGGTTTCCCCGTGAATCGAACCCACAACCTTGGCAGGGTAAGCACCATGCTCTACCAACTGAGCCGTACAGGACCACCGAAAAATAGCTTCAGGCTGACTGACTGACTCACCAGCTCTACTGCCCTGCGTTAAAAGATTGATGTATTTTGAGAGGTGAATTGAAAAGCAGAGTTTGGAGCAGTAATTTGCCCAGCGTTGCTTGCTTTTAGGTTACATTATACTGTCACTGTATTGCCCATTCCCCGACTGGAAGACTGTGAGGATAGAGCAAAATGTCTCTGGTTACCTTGTTGTTTACGCTGCAACTTACCATAGGGAGTGGTGCAAACATTTTGGTGTTGCACTGAATGCTTTAAAAATAGCTTATATGTTGAGCCAGATAAGTGATGTCTACTGTCTGTTTGCCTGGCCCTGGCCACAGATGAGCCCAGCCAGGGCTTTGGTTGGCTTGTGGCAGGAGCTACTCTCTGGGCTCTGGGCTGGGAGAAAGAGGGTGTAATCTCCTTAGCTTGGCACTCCACTGCTCTGACCTCAGGCAGGCAGGCCAACAGTCTTGTTGGTTGTTGTTGCTGATGTCAGGGGGCTTTGCTCCTGCAGATTGTCATCCTTGTCCCCTGTGGATCCATGCTGCAGTCAAATCTATAATGTGGTAGATGGCATGTCCTCCAACACACACACACACACACACACACACACACACACACACACACACACACACACACACACACTTTCTGCATGTACTTTTCAATGTAAAGGATATTAAGGTGGGGATAGAGAAGGATTTGTTGTCAGTTCTGCCATTTGCTTGAGGGAGCAGAGATTCAGAGGGAACTAATGCACTCTGCGTAGGAGGAGCTTTGTGCCTCTGTTCACACAGGAGGGCATGGCTAGCATGATCACATCTCCCCAACTATTCAGAGCAGATCAACCCCTTTTACAAATACACAATTGGAAATAATGTTTAGTTTAGTTGGTCATTGGCTTAGTCTTATTAGTCTGAAGTCTGGCCATTGAGGCTTCTTGTCTTTGGGATTGCATCTCTGACTGAAGTGTTTGTGGGTGGACCGCTTTGTTTGATGCAATATGGTGCAATCTTTTTCCATGTTAGTGCCATCTGAAACAGACTGGGAGATTGCTTATGCTATGTTTGTGGCTGGACATTGCATTGGGAAAGTGTTCAGACCCCATGACTTTCCCCCACATTGTGTTACGTTACAGGCTTATTATAAAATGGATGAAATTGCCCCCCCCATCAAGCTACACACTACTCCATAATGATAAAGCAAAAATAAAAACTGAAATATCAAGTATTCAGACCCTTGACTCAGTACTTTGTTGAAGCACCTTTGGCAGCGATTACAGCCTTGTCTTCTTGGATATGACGCTACAAGCTTGACACACCTGTATTTTGAGAGTTTCTCCCCTTCTTCTCTGCAGATCCTCTCAAGCTCTGTTAGGTTAGATGGGCAGCATCGCTGCATAGCTATTTTCGGGTCTCTCCAGAGATGTTAGATCAGGTTCAAGTCCGGGCTCTGGCTGAGCCACTCCTGCATTGTCCTGGCTGTGTACTTAGGGTCGTTGTCCTGTTGGAAGGTGAACATTCGCCCCAGTCTGAGGTCCTGAACACTGGAGCAGGCTTTCATCAAGGATCTCTCTGTACCTTGCTACTTTCATCCTAACCTTAATCCTTACTTGTCTCCCAGTCCCTGCTGCTGAGAAACATCCCCACAGCATTTAAAAAATATATTTAAAAAAAATAATGTAACCTTTTATTTACCTAGGCAAGTCAACATGATGCTGCTACCACCATGCTTCACTGTAGGGATGGTGCCAGGTTTTCTCCAGTTGTGATCCATGGTTTCATCAAACCAGATAATCTTGTTTCTCATGGTCTGAGAGTCCTTTAGGTGCCTTTTGGCAAACTCCAAGTGGGCTGTCATGTGCATTTTACTGAGGAGTGGCTTCCGTCTGGCCACTCTACTATAAAGGCCTGGTTGGTGGAGTGCTGTAGAGATGGTTGTCCTTCTGCAAGGTTCTCCCATCTCCACAGAGGAACTCAGGAGTTCTGTCAGTGACCATCAGGTTCTTGGTCACCTCCCTGACCAAGGTCCTTCTCCCCCAATTGCTCAGTTTGGCCTGGTGGCCAGCTATATGAAGAGTCTTGGTGGTTCTAAACTTCTTCCATTTAAGAATGATGGAGGCCATTGTATCCTTGGGGACCTTCAATGCTGTAGAACTGTTGTGCCTCGACACAATCCTGTCTTGGAGCTCTACGTACAATTTCTTCAACCTCATTGCTTGGTTTTTGCTCTGACATCCACTGTCAACTTAGACATTATATAGACAGGTGTGTGCCCTTCCATATCATGTCCAATCAATTTAATTTACCACAGGTGGACTCCAAGTTGTAGAAACATCTCAAGGATGATCAATGGAAACAGGATGCACCTGAGCTCAATTTTGAGTCTCATAGCAAAGGGTCTGAATACTTATGTAAATAAATTATTTTTGTTATTTATCTTTAATAAATTAGCAATATATTCTAAACCTGTTTTCACTTTGTCATTATGGGGTATTGTGTGTAGCTTGATGAGGGGGGGAAATAATTTAATCAGTTTTGAACAAGGCTGTATGTACTGTAATAAAATGTGGGAAAGGGGAAGAGGTCTGAATACTTTATTTTAGGCCCAATTGTCTCTGCTCCATATCGACAAACTGGAATCACTAAGGCCAGTCCCTTAATTGTGATGTGGTCTGTCAGGTTGCAGATCAAATCAATGTATTTCTAAAGCCCTTTTTACATCAGCAGATGTCACAAAGTGCTTATACAGAAACCCAGCCTAAAACCCTAAACTGCAAGCAATGCAGATGTAGAAGCACGGTGGCTAGAAAAAACTCCCATGAAAGGCAGGAACCAAGGAAGAAACCTAGAGAGGAACCAGGTTCTGAGTGGTGGCCAGTCCTCTTCTGGCTGTGCCGGGTGGAGATTATAAGAGTACATGGCCATTAAGGCCAGATCGTTCTTCAAGATTTACAAATGTTTATAGATGATCAGCAGGGTCAAATAATAATCAAAGTGCTTGTAGAGGGTGCAACAGGTCAGCACCTCAGGAGTAAATGTCAATTGGCTTTTCATAGCTTAGCATTCAGAGCTAGAGAGGGGGTGAGAGAGGGCGCTAGAGAAGGTAGCACATCCGGTGAACCGGTCAGGGTTCCATAGCCGCAGGCAGAACAGCAGCACACAGGACACCAGATAAGACATGAGAATTTCACCAGATAGGACAGACTGACCCTAGCCCCCCAGAACAGACTATTGCAGCATAGAGACTGGGTTGGGGACCCTGTGCAAACCAGACAGGGTATATCCCCAAAGCGCAGCCCTCACACCACTGGAGGAATATCAACATACCACCCTGAGACAAGGCTGAGTATAGCACACGAAGATCGCCACTGCGCGAGCAAAACCGGACAGGAAGATCACGCCAGTGACTCAACCCACTCGAGTGAAGCACCCCTCCTAGGGACACCACAGCACGGCATGGAAGAGCACTAGGACCTACTGAAGAGATGAGTCTTCAGTAAAGACTTAAAGGTTGAGACCGAGTCTGTGTCTCTCACATGGATAGACAGACCATTCCATAAAAATGTTGCTCAATAGGAGACAAACCTGCCTCCTGCTGTTTGCTTAGAAATTCTAGGGACAATAAGGAGGCCTGCGTCTTGTGACCGTAGAGTACGTGTATGTAATGCAGGACCAAATCGGAGAGATGGGTAGGAACAAGTCCATGCAATGGTTTGTAGGTTAGTGGTAAAACCTTGAAATCAGCCCTAGCCTTAACAAGAAGCCAGTGTAGAGAGGCTAGCACTGGAGTAATATGATTAACTTTTTTGTTGTTCTAATCAAGATTCTAGCAGCCGTGTTTAGCACGACTGAAGTTTATTTAGTGCTTTATCCGGGTAGCCGGAGAGTAGAGCATTGCAGTAGTTTAATCTAGAAGTGACAAAAGCATGGATTGTCTTCTCTGCATCATTTTTGGACAAACGGTTATTGATTTTTGTAATGTTACGAGGGGGCGCTGCCCTTCAAATATTCTTGATATGTAAGTCAAAAGAGGGATCAGGGTCCAGAGTAGCGCCATGGTCCTTCAGTTTTGAGATGACTGTACCACCATGAAGATTAATTTTTATTTTACCTTTATTTAACTAGGCAAGCCAGTTAAGAACAAATTCTTATTTTCTGTGGAACAGTGGGTTAACTGCCTTGTTCATGGGCAGAATGACTGATTTTTACCGTGTCAGCTCGGGGATTCAATCTTGCAACCTTTCAGTTACTAGTCCAACACTCTAAACCCTAGGCTACCTGCCACACCAGATCAAACAGCAAATAGTTTATTGGGACCTATAACAAGCATCTCTGTTTTGTCTGAGTTTAGAAGTGAAATTTTGCCACCATCCACTTCCTTATATCTGAAACACAGGCTTCCAATAGAATATAGGGATTGATGGTGTCGAAGGCGGCACTTAGGTCTAGGAGCACAAGGACAGCTGCAGATCCTTGGTCTGACGTCATTAAAAGGTAATTTACCACCGTCACAAGTGCAGTCTCAGTACTATGATGGGGTCTAAAACCAGACTGGAGCGTTTCGGATACATCATTTGTCTTCAAGAAGGCAAGGAGTAGCTGCGCAACAGCTTTTTCAATTTTTTTTGAGAGGAATGGGAGATTTGATATAGATATAGATATAGATATAGATATGTTTTTTTTGTTTCAGGAGAGACCTTATTACTGCCACTTTCAGTGAGTTTGGTACACATCCTGAGGATAGGGAGCTGTTTATTTTGTTCAACATAGGAGGGCTAAGCACAGGAAGTAGCTCTTTCAGTAGTTTAGTTGGAATAGGGTCCAGTAGGCAGCTGGAAGGGTTGGAGGCCATTACTATTTTCATGAATGTTTGGAGATATACAGGATTAAGAAACTCCAGTGTCTCCATTGATCTTATGGCCTGGCAGTCCAGGGGAGACGCAGGACCACTGAGTTTTTGAGCAATACACATATTCAAAGAGGAGTCCGTAATTTTCTTTCTAATGATCATGATATTTTCGTCAAAGAATTCATGAGTTCATCACTGCTGAAGTGAAAGCCCTCCTCTCTTGGGAAATGCTGCTTTTCAGTTAGATTTGCGGCAGTATCAAATATACATTTTTGATTTGTTTTTATTCTCCTCAATCAGGTTGGAAAATTTGGCTGATGGAGCAGCAGTGAGGGCTGTTCAATATTGCACGGAACTATCTTTTCCAAGCTAGTCGGAAGACTGTTTGGTGGTCCTCCATTTCCGTTCCAATTTTCTAGATGTATAACTGCATCTAGGGTATTACGCAAGATTACATTTAGATCCTCGGTTAGGTGGTTAATGGATTTTTGTACTCCGACGTCCTTGGGTAGGTGGCGGAAGACTGGAAGGGCATCTAGGAATCTTTGGGTTGTCTGATTTATAGCGCTGCTTTTGACAATCCTTGGTTGGGGTCTGAGCAGATTATTTGTTGCGATTGCAAACGTAATAAAATGGTGGTCCGATAGTCCAGGATTATGAGGAAGAGCATTTAGATCCACAATATTTATTCCACGGGTCAGAACGAGATCCAGGTTATGACTGTGGCAATGTGTACATCCGGATACATGTTGGACAAAACTCACTAAATAGATAATGGCTCCGAAAGCCTTTTGGAGTGGGTCTGTGGACTTCTCCATGTGAATATTGAAGTCACCAAAAATGTTGAATATTATGTGCCATGACTACAAGGTCTGATTAGGATTTCAAGGATATAAAAAGTGCTTGGGTAGGTTGTTTAGATTTAATGACTAGAAGCTAATCAAATGAAAAGCAGTTTATTTGATTTATTTTTCAATAGAAATTTGCTGTAAAAAATGTAAGCAAGACCTTTATACTACCAATTACAATGTGTATGGTATGCTACGAATTAGAATTACTACTGGAAGAGAGGCCTCATTTAACTCATTATATTCATCAGGCTTAAGCCATGTTTCAGTCAGGCCAATCACATCAAGGTTATGATCAGTGATTAGTTAATTGACTATGAGTGCCTTGGATATGAGGGATCTAACATTAAGTAGTCCTATTTTGAATTGTAAGGTATAATCAGTCTTTTTTTTTAATGACCGGGATGGAGGTCTTTATTCCAGTGAGGTTGCTAAAGTGAACACCGCCATGTTTAGATTTTCCTGACCTAGATTGAGGCACCAACACTGTCTCAATGGGGAAAACTAAGCTGACTACTGATTGTGCTAGCGGCAGACTCCACTAAGCTGGCAAGCTGGCTAACAGCCTGCTGCCTGGCCTGCAACCTGGCCTGCAACCCATCTCATTGTGGAGCTAGAGGAGTTCGAGCCCTGTCTCTGTTGATAGATAAGATGAGAGCACCCCTCCAGCTAGGACTGCGAGGGGGGCTAGAGACATTTATTCTATGCCGACACGTCTTACTAGCTAATTTACACGCTGAAGTTATGTTGCGCTTGGTGACCTCTGACTGTTTCACCCTAACATAGTTGGTGCCAACGTTGATAACAATATCCCTATACTCTCTACACTCACCAGTTTTAGCCTCATCCAGCACCGTCTTCAGATTAGCATTTACGTCAGTAGCCCTGCCCCTTGGTAAACAGTGCATGATTGCTGGATGATTCTTTAAGTCTAATTTTGCAGGTAATGGAGTCGCCAATGACTAGGGTTTTCAATTTGTCAGAGCTAATGGTGGGTGGCTTCTGCGGCTCACACCCCGTAACGGGTGGAGGAGAGACCTGAGAAGGCTCGGCCTCTGACTCCCGACTCGTTGCTTAATGGGGAGAACCGGTTGAAAGTTTCTGTCGGCTGAATGAAGCCTTGAGAAAAGTGTCCGGCTGCGAGGACTTTGTGGGCTGACTTATACTACTATCTGTACTTACTGGTGACACGCTGTTTCATCTTTCCTACACTTAAATTGCCCTTTCCTAACGATTGCGTCTGAAGCTGGGCTTGCAACTCTGCTATCCTCACCATGAGGTGATAGTTGTTGTGCATATTGTGTGTACAGTGACTGCAATTAGATGGCATAGAGTTAATGTTGCTACTTAGCTTTTTTTCGGCTGGTGGAGGTCCTGCAGAAGCATGTCCAGATAAAGCGTCCGGGGTAAAAAAGTTGAATGAAAAAAACTAAGGCGTTGGTAAATTTGGTTAAATGCAGAGTTTAAATGGTTATTAAAAGTAAATAATGAAAAGTTTGGCAAGTAGCCAATTAACAACAAACAGCACAGCAGCCTAGGACTGGGACAGGAGAGTTTGAGATTAGAGAGAGAGCCTCTGCCTGCTTTCCAGTGGCCCCAGGACATGAACCTCTTTCTGCTCCACTTGTCATCAGACAGACAGCGGTGATAGGAAACCCCGACTAGAGGAAAAGTGTTCTGTAGCCCCTGGTTACTTATGCATACAGGGACGTGTTTGGAGACTAACTGAGCTCCAGAGACGTTATTTTTAGGAATGCGCAGGAGGCTGTGGGAGAGGGTACAGCACATCTATTTGCTTTAGCAAAGTCTCCAATGGCTCTGTGGTTTTCTATCCTGGGAGTGTCTGTGGGTGTACCATAGAGCTCAACCTCCAGCAAGATCTGTCAGTTAAAGGGAACTCCTGTATTCCACTCTCCGTTAGACCTGCCATATCTCCAGTTATCATTTCATCCTTATCTGGTCCAGAACACGGAGGTTAAGCATGACAATGTGTTACCATTTTTCCTCTTATCTGCTCCACTGTGTGGTATTTGAAGCAGTGGAAAGAGGAGCACGTGGGCCTTTGAAGTGTCCCTCCAGGGGTTAACCAGGGCTCTCTCTGTCTCTCTCACTCTGTCGGCTCTCTCTGAGCTCCCTTTCCACACACAGTCCCATTGCTGCAGTAATGAGTCAGGCAATTTCAAGGGCACCCATGGCTACCTATTCTCCTGTGTCCTGCTCCAGTCCGCTCCGGCACTCTCTATCTCTCTCTCTCATTTACTTTCTCACTCCCTCTATCCCGTCCTTATTTTTCCTCCTAATTCCCGCCATATGCTCTTTATTACATAGCTCGTTTTATATAATTCTTCTGAGAAAGGTGGTTCCCAGAGCCAGACAGATTTTACTTCTTCTAGCTCACTAGCAAATGAGTTTGAGTGAATTGGCGGTCAGTCAGGGTGGCATCGCAGAGAGGGAGCGCGGTTGCGTTCATGCGGAAACAGGGCCATGCGAAAGGCAGAACGGTCATATCCTATTAGACCCAAATGAGAAATTCTGTGTTTTCCTGGGACCCAAGCTTATGAAAACATGCAACTATATGTAAATATGGGTACATTTCATTGCCCCTTCTGCCTAAAACAAATGCAATATAGACAAAAACAAATAACAATGAAACGAAATACCCATATAAATAGATTAATGTTTTATTGTTCCCCATTAAAAACACTCTTGCATAACTGTTGCTGTTAAATACAATACGTTTTCATTCTAAACAGGAATAAACTGATTGATCACACCGATGTCTAACAGGAAACAAACACACAGGCCCAGTTTTTGATAGTGCAACCCTAAGTAACAATAACCAGGCCTACTGTACATCTTGCTGTAGAAATGATTGTTGAAAAAAAGTCTAGGTTGGAACTGTTGCTGTTAAAATACAATACATTTTTCATTATATGAACTTGAATAATCTGATCACATCACACAGATGTGGATCAGAAAAGACATGAGAGGTGAGAGGTGTGTGGCTGGTTGAAGTTTTCAACAAGCAGATATATTCTGGACTTTTTGACAGTGTTACCTTATATGGTCATGCTCAGCATTGAGTTTGTTTCTGTACTTTTTATTTTTTCCTACCCACTTTTTGTGATTTACAATCTTGTCTTATCGCTGCAACTCCCCAACAGGTTCGGGAGAGGTGAAGGTCAAGTCGTGCGTCCTCCGAAATATGACCCGCCAAACCATGCTTGTTAACACCCGCTAACTTAATCTGTACTGTTACTTAGGGTTGCACTCCGTAGCTAGCTTGCTTGCTTTGGTGAACGTTAACGTTTGCTATCTATTAGCTGTTGTACAAGGGGATTGTTTGAACGGGGGAACTCGCATCAACTACGATGAGAGCGAGTACTCCCTTACTTCTGCTTACAATATCATCATCATCATCATCATCACCTGTTCTAAAATGACGACAATGCCTTGCTAGCTGACTTACTCTTCCATTGTTGAAGTTTCCTGTTTCCTGAAGCATTCTGCCCTGTTCTGAAAGAACTCTCCAGATTTACTGTCATGCTGGGGATGTTTGGTCAGCACGTGTTGTTTTAATTTGTTCATTTTGAGAAACTCATTACTATGCGCTTCCCCGCACAAAACACATTGCCGGCGCTCCTCCTTATTTCTCCAAGTTTGTATGAAACCAATAGAGAGAAACTCACCGCTTTATTTGCATTTCATGACGATTGAGCTCACTCAGAACTTGTGGCTAGCTTGAGTCAATTCGATGACAGCGGTGAGTGATGCCGAGTGGGGTGGGAATGACAAGTCAGTGGCTGAGAGCGGATCATCTGCTGCTGAACGACAGCACTGCAGCGTGTGGGACGCGGAGCGATCTTCCGGAAAACTGCTGAAAAAAGATCTGGTAAACCACGAGGCACAGCTCCCTCCCACTCGTGCAGCTGCCAAACAGAACAGAGGCACTGCTGCTAAAAAGAGAGCGCCCTGAACAGAGAGTGCAGTTGCACTTGGCCAAATCAATTTGAGTAATTAATTAAATAATGATACATTTCCCCTTGACACGTTGCAGCCCACCATTAACAGTTGAGCATTTTTAAGAGAGGATGCAGACAAACATAACATCCTCATCCAGGGATAGATGTATTAGCTTCTAGCCTATTTCCCTTGTTACTGCTGCTACCACTGAAGCTGCTTGCTTAGTGAAGCTCTGCTGAGGGCTCCCAAAGTGAGATGGGGAGTTTCTACAAGAGGTTTGTGTAAACCCACCTAGAAAGTGCAAGTGTTATTAACCTTTTGCTATGTCAGATGACCATGCCAGCAGTCTAATCATACAACAAGTGATTTAACTTTGGGATAGGGGGCAGCATTTTCACTTTTGGATGAAAAGCGTGCCCAGAGCAAACTGACATTAAATTATGAACTTTATCAAACAAATCAAACATTTATTGTGTAACTGGGATTCCTGGGAGTGCATTCTGATGATCATCAAAGGTAAGTGAATATTTATAATGCTATTTCTGACTTCTGTTGACTGCGCAACATGGCGGATATTTCCTTTGGCTGGTTTGGGCTCTGAGCACCGTACTCAGAATATGCTTTTTCCGTAAAGTTTTTTTGAAATCTGACATAGCGGTTGCATTAACCTCTTAAGTCGAGCCCCTACTTTTTCGAACATTCTGTTAAAAACCGCACAACATTTCAGCGCCCTGCTACTCATGCCAGGAATATAGTATATGCATATGATTAGTATGTGTGGATAGAAAACACTCAGACGTTTATAAAACTGGTTAAATCACGGCTGTGACTAACAGAACGTGCGTTTCATCGAAAAGTGCAGGAAAATCTGATCACTGAAAATGGGAAAATATATCCATGCGCCACTTGAACCCATTGTTGAATGTGAACCACATTAAATGGGGCCGAGGTTGCAATTCCTACAGCTTCCACACGATGTCTTGTCATTTGCTTAAGATTTGTTTCTTGGTCAAACGGACACGAGGCAGCGCATTTCTTCCGGTCTCCGACCGGATATTTTGGTTGAGGTTTACCCGGACATTATTTCCAGACGTACAGCTATAGATTATACATCGCCTCGTGATCAATTTGATCGATTATTAACGTTTACTAATACCTAAAGTTGCATTACAAAAGTATTTCGAAGTGTTTTGTGAAAGTTTATCGTTGACTTTTTAAATTAAAAAAAATGACGTTGCGTTAAACAATGTTTTTTTCCTTGATCACACAGTCTTCATAGATCGATATCTAGGCTATATATGGACCGATTTAAACAAAAAAAAGACCCAATAGTGATGTTTATGGGACATCTAGGAGTGTCAAGAAAGAAGATTGTCAAAGGTAATGAATGTTTTATATTTTATTTGTGCGTTTTGTGTAGCGTCGACTATGCTAATTATTTTGTTTACGTCCCCTGCGGGTCTTTTGGGGTGTTACATGCTATCAGATAATAGCTTCTCATGCTTTCGCCGAAAAGCATTTTAAAAATCTGACTTGTTGGCTGGATTCACGAGTGTAGCTTTAATTCAGTACCCTGCATGTGTATTTTAATGAACGTTTGAGTTTTAACGAGTGCTATTAGCATTTAGCGTAGTGCATTTGCATTTCCAGATGTCTCGATGGGATGCCTGCGTGTTGGGTAGGAGTAAGAGGTTAAGGAGAAGTGTATCTGAAGTTCCATGCATAACACTTGACTTTTCATCAACATTTTATAATGAGTATTTCTGTGAATTGACGTGGCTCTCTGCAAAATCACTGCATGTTTTGGAACTACTAAACATAACACGCCAATGTAAAATGAGATTTTTTGGATATAAATATGCACTTTATTGAACAAAACATACATGTATTGTGTGTAACATGAAGTCCTATGAGTGTCATCTGATGAAGATCATCAAAGGTTAGTGATTCATTTTATCTCTATTTGTGCTTTTTGTGACTCCTCTCTTTGGCTGGAAAAATGGCAGGGTTTTTCTGTGAGTTGGTGGTGACCTAACATAATCGTTTGTGGAGCTTTCGCTGTAAACCATTTTTGAAATCAGACACTGGCTGGATTAATGAGAATTCTATCTTTAAAATGGTGCATAATACTTGTATGTTTGAGAAATTTGATTTATGAGATTTCTGTTTGTTTGTATTTGGCGCAATTTCATTGGCTTTCAATTCATTTCGCTAGCGGAACCCCAGTGGACAAGTTGGATGTTGCTTCATCTGTTGTGCATTAAACTAGACTTCCCGCGTCCGACTATGACTAGCTCATCCACCTCCTCCCACTTTTCATTTCACTACACATTTGTCTTTTTATAACACAGTGGTACTGAATTGAGGAGGTGTTGAGATTATATGTTGACTGTTGCAGTAGATTTTTGGGGTTTTGCATTTACTGTAGGGATGCACCGATATGACATTTTTGGCCGATACCTATATCCGATATTTTCCTTCCCAAAAAATATCTGTTATTGATATCAGTTTTAATTTTAGCTGTTTTTAAAGCTTTCTAGTACAGTTAAATAGACACACACAACTGGCCAAAAATGTATTTTCTTGACATTTTACGTACTGTAAGTCCCCCATTACCAGACCAGTTAGTGCTAGGCAGAATACTGCCCCCTTTGAAGGAATTGCGTGCCCATAGTAAACAGAAAAGAAATCTGTCCAAAATTGCTAATATATGCATATAATAATAATTATTGAATAGAAAACACTCTAAAGCTTCTAAAACCGTTCAAATTATGTCTGTATGTAAAGCAGAACTCTCAGGGCAGCCATTCTCCCAAACTCTCTCTTGTCATCAGGAAATTTGGGCCAACTTTGACGTCATCGCCCCCACCCTTCCCAACCAGCTACGGATCTGGGAACAGTTTCTATCTCTTCAGCGCGATGTCTCCTTTCAATGGGGCGTTTCATTGTGAAAATCGCGCGCTCCCTCACCCTTTGGCGGGCTAAAACCTTCGGGTCACGCGAAAATACATGTACTCTCATGCGCGTGTCGCGTCTGGAGCTCTCTTTGTTCCAGGATTCACCAAACGATGTCAGTTTGTCTGTTCGAGCTGATAATTGTTTTGCACGTTTATAACATCCTAAAGCTTGATTCTGCACTTAGTTTGACCAGTTTAGTCGACATATAATATGTACTTTTGAAGTTTTGATGCGCATCCCCTAGAATTTTGGCTGCATTTCAGCCGGAATTTGTCGCGTTTGATAACCCAAAGACACAGACTTGAAAGCCAAACGCAGTTTTTGGTAAGTATGACTCCTTCCACGACTTCTGATCGAAGAACATCAAAGGTAAGGGAATATTTATGTGGTCATTTTGTGTTTCTGTGGACTCCAACATAGCGTAGACATATTGCTAATGTCTGAGCGCCGTCTCATATTATTGCCTAGTGAACGAATTCTGTAACGTTAAAAATAAATGTAACATGAAATGAAATGAAGCAGTGTATCTTTCTAACTATATGTAGAACGTGTATATTTAGTCAAAGTTTATGATGTGCATTGCTTGTTATCTGGTGGCGCTATCATCATTTCTCTGGACATTTGAGTAGCAGTTTTTGAACATGGCGTCATTGTAAACAGAGATTTATGGATATAAATGGCATATTATTGAAAAAAACATAAATGTACTGTGTAACATGTCCTATTACTGTCATCTGATGAAGATTTTCAAAAGGTTAGTGAATTATTTTTCTTTTAATCCTGCGTTTGTTGATTGCATCTTTTGTTCCACATGGCTATTCAAATTAGCTGTGTCTTTGGTGGTGGTTTGACATAAATATGTGCTATGTTTTCGCCGTAAAACATTTTAGAAATCTGACTTGCTGGGTAGATGAACAAGGTGTTTATCTTTCATTTGAGCTATTGGACTTGTTAATGTGTGGAGGTTAAATATTTCTAAGAATATTTTTGCATTCTGTGCGCCATCTTTTGAGTTGAGCGTGGGGGGTGCCCTAGGGGAACGTGGTAGCGTGAACAAGTTAAACATAATCAAAACCTTTTTCTTTCACTTACTTACTGTGCTGTTTCATTGTTAATTTGTTCAGTCGTTTCATTCTCAACCAGGATTTCATCATACATGTCGAGCAGTGACGTTTCCGCTCTGTCTGTCCGTGGCCTCTCTTCCTCGGTGTGCACTGTGTCTGTTTCCATCTTGTCCTGCTGTGTCTGTAACAACATTTTACGTAAACCCTGTTTCTTGTCTGCATCAAAGTAGCGGTCCTTGTACCTAGCATTGAGCATGGTGGCGACACATTAGAGGCTCAGAGAGAATGCCACCGAATCGCTTGTTCACAGTCTCTAGTAGAGTACGTTTGCCAGTTTTAACCCCACAGTCTGTTTTGGAAGTTTTGTTGAGCAGGCGTTTCACTGCCATGACAGAGGGTGTCACGTCTGCTGCAGATGCAGTTGATGAGCTTATTTCTCCAGTCAGTTGTTCGAATGGAGCTCGAAGTGTGTTCATGTTTCAAACGTCTCAAATGCCATTGAAATGGCAGCAGCGGAATGGAAACCTGCACATTCTTGAGCATGCAATAGATCTTTCCTCAGTACGAAATCCTCGTCGACCCACCGTGCTGTCAGACTCCGCATGCCCATGGGGCTGACGTCGCTGGTCCAAATGTCAGTCGTGAAGCTAATAGCTGTGACACCCATAGCAGGTAGCTCATGGATGTGCGTTTCATCAATACTGTGTAACTCCAGTAGGGCAACATCTGAAAAATAGTGCCTACTTGGTAATGTCTACCGGGGCTCGACCAGTCGGCGAAAGCCAACATCATCCACGACGGAGAACGGTTGCTTGTCAAGGGCAATGAAGGGGCAATTCCATTATCTGGAATTTTCATGGATTTGGCCTTTGAGTTGTCTCGCTGAAATGTTCTTACTCTTTCAAATGACTGCTGGACTTGAACTCGTTTAGTTGTTGGAAGTGTTTGTTTTTTTCCCTGCTTTTGTTCTGAGTAGTTGCTGAACATCTGGGGGTGATGCATGTTCAACTGAGTAATTAGGTTTGTTGTTTTGAAAGATTTCACATTCTCCCCTCAGGACATAATAGCAGCACAAACGTTGCATATGGCCTTTCTGTTATCTTCCTTTGAAACGTCAAAATAGATCCACACAGCAGACATTGTGAGCCAGGTTAGGAATGCTGTGTTGCACGTGTAGCGCTGTATTCTTCGTGGGGTCATTATGTCATAAAGCTACGTTGTATAGGTATGCACGTCAACTTTGACATCGGTTTTGCACATCGGCGTTAAACTAGACATCGAGCCAATGCTGATATTGCCATTTTTAGCTTATATCGGCCAATTCCGCTGTGCTTTTGTTGTTGTTGCTGATATCGTGCATCCCTAATTTACTTCGTTGGAGTTTTGCATTGGGTCCCTCCAGTGTTCCCGATTTGGAGTCTTGAGCCCTCACCAGTGTTGGCTGTTTGTTGGCTGTTTGTTTCTTCTTCTCTCGTGTGCTTTCTTAGGTCCCCGTATCTGCTTTTATTACAGCCCAACTCGCTCCCTCTTTTACAGTAAGCTGTAAAATGTCTAAGAACACAGGAAGAAATAGGCCAATTAAATTAGGTTCATATAAGCTAATTTCTGCCAATTAACCTAGTTGATGCAGTGGAATACCTTAGTTTCAGTTATGTGTAATGATGTTGATATAGCCTTGTAGTCAGACCATGCTGCTCCCACCCTGTCCCCGTAGGCCCTTGTTTTTATTTTATTTTTACATTTAACCTTTTATTTAGCTAGCTGCCAGACTGCCTGGGGAGTGGTATGTGTGCAGGAGAGGAGCGGGAGGAGGATTTGCAGGTCATGTCTGCCTCGCTATGAAAGGGGAAGTGTTGTCTCCTAACTTTGACAGCTTAGGGTCTTATCCTCAGCCCTGCATGTACACCAGTCGGTGTAATTCTGCAGGGAAATCAGCTCTTCCTAACACAATGTTGCTGTCCACATCCGCAAGGAAATCTGTTTTACATGGAGATTATTTGATCATTTGCGACAACCCCATAATCTTGAGTACAGGGTTGATATTAAATGCTAGTCTAGTGGGCTACTAGGAAGGCCGTGGTTGCCTATACATAGTTCTCTTTAGTGCAGCCTGAGTGGTAAGCATTTCCACAATGTAATTAGTATTGAGCTGCATTGTGTGTGTGTGTGTGTGTGTGTGTGTGGTCGTGGTCGACAGCCGCAGAACCCCTGCCCAGCCCTGAGGCTCTGAGCTGTGCGTTCCTGATTAGTCTGGGATTTAGAAGCCCAGATTACAGGCCATTGTTCAGGGCTAGTCTGGGCCATTATCTCCTGTAATTCTCTGTGTCCGTGATTAGCTCCAGATGATTTAATTAGACGTGCTCTTGATAGGAGTCCTCGTTACTGCTCTACAGCCTCGCACCCCAACCCCTCCACTCTAATGGTGCTCCAGGAGTGTAAGGTGGGGAGGAGCTTGCATGGTGACGTTAGTATTGTGCTGTTGCCTGCCGTGGAGTAGCCTAGCTGTTTACATGGTCTATTATGGAACACTACCGCTGTGTACACAGTGACTCTGGTGTCTTTTACCCCTCAGTCCAGATGCAGTGGAATGAGTGAGGGATCGGCAGGCTTGCAGGTGCACCAGGGAAATCCTCCGTATCCTGTTATCTCTGCCTATTACCAACCCTGGACTTGTAATGAGAATATGGTGTCTAGTGAACACACAGGGAGCCCTACAGTTCCTTCAATTCCTCGCTGGATTATTAACGAGGTGTGAGGCCAAGATGAATATTAAAGCAGCTCTGGAAGGAGAGGCGATGGAGGAAGCGGAGTGTGTATGCTAGACTGGTTGTTCTTAAACTAGACCCAAGTTTCTCCCATAACGGTGTGTTCTTGTTATTGGTTCTGGTTTGGTCTGGGCACTGTATGGGAATAATCACTGCAGTGACACTGTCCTCTCTCATCTCTCCCCATTGTCTTCATTGCGTTCAACTCCACTCTGCACCCCCAGGCCAGATTGCTCTCAGATGGAGTGGTCCCTGTCCATGCAGCAGAGGGGCCACTACACTACTGCAGAGTCTCTGCCCAGCCAGTGTCGACTTTGACCTGTTTTTCTATCAGTGTACATTTCAAGCTAAAGTCAGGGCTTCCCTTCGGCCAAACATTCAGCATTGTGGTTTGGCCTATTTTACCCCTGTATTTATTGACTGGATGGAAAGTGAATAGATGGACTGGGAGCGACAGAGTAAATCTGTGGTCCTTCTGTAGCTCAGTTGGTAGAGCATGGCGCTTGTAACGCCAGGGTAGTGGGTTCGATTCCCGGGACCACCCATACGTAGAATGTATGCACACATGACTGTAAGTCGCTTTGGATAAAAGCGTCTGCTAAATGGCATATATTATATATTATTATTATATTATTATTATTATTATTATATTATAAATCTGGACTGGCCTGGAGACTGTGAGGACAAATTTAATGTTTGTTTGTGTGTGTGTGTGTGTGTGCACAAGTCGACACACACACTTTTTAATGGGTTTACATGAAGTAGAAACGCTGGCAAGCAGTAAAATAGTAAAGCCAGCCAGCTACAGAGAGACGACGGTATGCAGCTGCGTCCAGGGCCAAGATTTAGGAGCTAAACCAGTGTTTGTGAACTCTGTAGTCTGTCTGCATGTAGCGTGTGATGACAGGATGTTCTCCGTGGAGATTTGTGGCTCTTACATATAATGGATACTTGGTTTTAAATGAACAACATGCTGACTATCAAAGCGTTTTCCTAATCCTAAGAAGCTTCTTTTTTGTTTTTATGAAGACATGGTTATATTTGGTTTTGGTCATAACCCCCCCCCCCCCGGTCAAGGAGCTCTGAGGCTCAGGATGCTATATTCCTTACAACATCCCATCTGAAATGGCAGTGGCGCTTTCTTGAAAACCTAAGCTTGTCCTCTTCATCCATCCGGGTGGGTGGAACACAACACAAATATAGAGCTGAGTCACTACTACTAATGAGCCTGTCTCTGGAAATAATTGGAACGCTGATTTATGAGCACCACTAATGCATTTCAGTTATTATGTAATGTACAAAATAAAAAGCAATTTTTTTCATTTAACCTTTATTCATCCAGGAAAAGCCCATTGAGACACAGAGTATTTTTCAAGGGAGACCTGGCCAGATTCAGCAACAATCAATACATTACAGAATTAGGACTTTTCGTCTTGGACAAAAAGGCTTCTCAACAGTTTCTACCCCTAAGCCACGACTCCTGAAAAGGTTATCAAATGGCTACCCAAACTATTTGCTTTGTGTGCCCCCCCCCTCCCAACCCCTCTTTTTATGCTGCTGCTACTCTCTGTTTATCATATATGCATAGTCACTTTAGCTATACATTCATGTACATACTACCTCAATCGGGCCGACCAACCAGTGTTCCCGCACATTGGCTAACTGGGCTATCTGCATTGTGTCCCACTCACCACCCGCCAACCCCTCTTTTACGCTACTGCTACTCTCTGTTCATCATATATGCATAGTCACTTTAACCATATCTACAGTCGTGGCCAAAAGTTTTGAATGAAACAAATATTAATTTTCACAAAGTTTGCTGCTTCAGTGTCTTTAGACTATGGAATACTGAAGCATAATTACAAGCATTTCATAAGTGTCAAAGGCTTTTATTGACAATTACATGAAGTTGATGCAAAGAGTCTATTTGCAGTGTTGACCCTTTTTCAATACCTCTGCAATCCGCCCTGGCATGCTGTCAATTAACTTCTGGGCCACATCCTGACTGTTGACCCATTCTTGCATAATCAATGCTTGGAGTTTGTCAGAATTTGTGGGTTTTTGTTTGTCCACCCGCCTCTTGAGGATTGACCACAAGTTCTCAATGGGATTAAGGTCTGGGGAGTTTCCTGGCCATGGACCCAAAATGTCAATGTTTTGTTCCCCGAGCCACTTAGTTATCACTTTTGCCTTATGGCAAGGTGCTCCATCATGCTGGAAAATGCTTTGTTCGTCACCAAACTGTTCCTGGGTGGTTGGGAGAAGTTACTCTCGGGGGATGTGTTGGTACCATTCTTTATAGAGGTCGGCCGATTTCAAGTTTTCATAACAATCGGAAATCTGTATTTTTGGGCGCCGATTTCCGATTATTTAAATATATATATATTTTTTTTAATTAAATACCTTTTTATTTAACTAGGCAAGTCAGTTAAGAACACATTCTTATTTTCAATGACTGCCTAGGAACTGTGGGTTAACTGCCTTGTTCAGGGGCAGAACGACAGATTTTCACCTTGTCAGCTCAGGGGTTCCAATCTTGCAACCGCACAGTTAACTAGTCCAACGCTCTAACCATTGCACTCCACGAGTAGTCTGCCTGTTACGCGAATGCAGTAGAAGCCAAGGTAAATTGCTAGCTAGCATTTAAACTTAGCTTATAAAAAACAATCAATCATAATCACTACTTATAACTACCAATCCATTTTAGCAGGCAATATTAATCAGGTGAAATTGTGTCATTTCTCTTGCGTTCATTGCACGCAGAGTCAGGGTATATGCAACAGTTTGGGCTGCCTGGCTCATTGCGAATTAATTTGCCAGAATTTTACATAATTATGACATAGATTGAAGGTTGTGCAATGTAACAAGAATATTTAGACTTAGGGATGCCACCCGTTAGATAAAATAACGAACGGTTCCGTATTTCACTGAAATAATATACATTTTGTTTTCTAAATGATAGTTTCCGGATTCGATCATATTAATGACCAAAGGCTCGTATTTCTGTGTGTTATTATGTTAGAGCAGTCTGAGCAGCAGCAGGCCCGTAATCATTCATTCAAACAGCACTTTCGTGCGTTTTGCAAGCAGCTCTTCGCAAGCACAGCGCTGTTAATGACTTCAAGCCTATCAGCCTAATGGTTGGTGTAACCAATGTGAAATGGCAAGCTAGTTAGCTGGGTGTGCGCTAATACTGTTTCAAGCGTCACTCGCTTTTAGATTTGGAGTAGTTATTCCCCTTGCGCTGCAAGGGCCGCGAGTTTTGTGGAGCGATGGGTAACGATGCTTCGAGTGTGGCTGTTGTCAATGTGTTCCTGGTTCGAGCCCAGGTAGGGGCGAGGAGGGGGGCGGAAGCTATACTGGTACACTGGCAATACTATAGTGCCTATAAGAACATCCAATAGTCAAAGGTATATGAAATACAAATGGTATAGAGAGAAATAGTCCTATAAATACTATATTAACTACAACCTAAAACCTCTTACCTTGGAATATTGAAGTCTCATGTTAAAAGGAACCACCAACTTTCATATGTTCTCATGTTCTGAGCAAGGAACTTAAACATTCGCTTTTTTTACATGGCACATATTACTTCTCCAACACTTTGTTTTTGCATTATTTAAACCAAATTTAACATGTTTCATTATTTATTTGAGGCTAAATTGATTTTATTGATGTTTTATATTAAGTTAAAATAAGTGCTAATTCAGTATTGTTGTAATTGTCATTATTAAAACAAAAAAAAAATGGCAGATTAATGGCAGATTAATTACCATCACACAAACTGAGGCAGCAGACTTTGTGAAAATTAATATTTGTGTCCTCGAAGCTTTTGGCTACGACTGTACATGTACATACTACCTCATTCAGCCTGACTAACCGGTGTCTGTATGTAGCCTCGCTACTGTATGTAGCCTCGCTACTGTATATAGCCTGTCTTTTTACTATTGTTTTATTTCTTTACCTACCTATTGTTCACCTAAAACCTTTTTTTGCACTATTGGTTAGAGCCTATAAGTAAGCATTTCACCTGTTGTATTCGGCGCACGTGACAAACTTTGATTTGATTTAAAACACACTACAATACAACATGATCCAGTCCAAAAAATAGCATTTACACTCCTCTGTAACAGTCTCCCATCAAAATGTTCAATTCATTTAGTGGCAGTCACATATCTTGATGAAGCATGGATTGATAAAGATTTTTTTTAAATGTATAAAAAAATGTGGATATGGGTAAAGGGGCTGGTCACGGAATTACACAGCAGATTACACAGCAGTGGTCAGTTGTAAATAGTCGGTGGCGTCTTGTCTGCTGCTGTACAGAACATTCGTTCCCAGACACGGTATGTAGTAGTGTTGTCAACATACCATTTTGACCTCGATACTGATAACAGGTTTAGTATCACGATACTCCACACCATCACGATACCGGGGGGCGGCGTCAGAATGCCGCTTGATCCAGACAGATATTTTGAGTTCAACAGCATCACATTTGGAATTGTAGATTTTTTTTCATGTATGCATTATTGAAACAATTATACACTCACCTGGACTTTGGTAAGAAAATATATATATATTTTAAAATGTATATTTTACCCCTTTTTCTTCCCCAATTTTGTGGTATTCAATTGGTAGTTAGTCTTGTCTCATCGCTGCAACTGCCGTACGGACTCGTGAGAGGCGAAGGTCAAGAGCCGTGCTTCCTCCGAAACGCAACCCAACCAAGCCACACTGCTTCACAACACAATGCCCACTTAACCCGGAAGCCAGCCGCACCAATGTGCCAGAGGAAACACCGCACACCTGGCGACTGTCTCTTAGCGTGCACTGTGTCCGGCCCGCCACAAGAGTCGCTAGTGCGTGGAGGGACAAGGACAACCCTGCCGGCCAAACCCTCCCCTAACCCAGACGACGCTGGGCCAATTGTGCGCCGCCCCATGGGTCTCCTGGACGCAGCCGGCTGCGACAGACCCTTGACTCAAACCCAGAATCTCTCGTGGAGCTAGTGGTGTGCAGTGGGACAGGCTAGAACTAGCACTGAGGAAGTGGAGCAGGCATGGTACTCTCGCGCTGTAAGGGTACATCGGCTGCGCTGATAGACGGACTTGGGCCTCTCTCAATTAGTAGACGACTTGAGACACATTTTACATAAGTACTGAAAGTAACACACATTCTACTACCGAACCGGTTATCAGGTCCTAGTATCGAAAAAGTTCCTAAAGTTTTGGTATACCGTGCTTCCGGGTAAGTGAAGACTCTACACACCAGGCCCATTCTAGTCAGCAGATTTGGCCGAGACAACATGGGACCAATGACGCAAGAGCCACCCGACAAGCTAGCTAGCAGGCTGTGGTTGCCATGCCTTCAGAGCATGACCTTTCCTCTGCTCCCAATAGAATGATAGAGAAAAGACGCACCCTCAAGTCCCTGACAGAGTAGCTGACTGAAGATGTGAGGAGGAGACCATTACAGACTATCAGTTTCACAATCAGTCAATCCATGAATATGTTCTGGCAGAGAGCTATTTCCATGACGTATAAGGGAGGGAAATACTTTCTGGATTTCTTAATTCCTAACTCATTATTCTTAGAAATGATGAAGGCGGGCTAGCTACAGTGCAAGAGAATGGGCCAAATCATAAAAATATATGAAGAGTGTTTTTATTCATGATTTGTAAGTAGCTATTAAAAATGGTAAATCTGAGGTCAGTCAACAGTTGTGCCTCCATAAAAGAGTATGGAACTGCCTGCCCTCACGCCAAACATTGCCAACAGTCTGGTTGCCAATTGTCTGGTTGCTGCCAATACACTCACTCTGCCTCTGGGGTAAGCAGTCAGTGAAAATCTAATCAAAAACACTCATCAACATACTGTGTCAGGCCACAGTGTTTTTTGGGAACATCCAAATGTGCTCAAGCTGTGCCTAAAATCCCAGCCCCTCATTTTCCACTCACAGCCTCTCCAGGGAAGTCCCTGCAGTCTAAACAGCACAGCAGCAGCATCCAGGCTACAGCAGCCAGCTGACTGGGCAAACTGGGGCTGCAGGCAACATCCACCCCATGTAACCTACTGGCTTCGATAGACAGACAGCCCTGTCTGTCATTGTGTATGACTGTGACTAGGCCAGGCTGAGATGCACAGACAGCGATGGCGACAGTATCACACACAGAGACAGACATGGCCCTTCCTCCTCCTCTGTATCTGACTCTCCCCTCAGAGGAGATGGAGGACCCAGTGGTCTGATCATTTCTAGCAGTCAGATGGGAGATTGGCGAGAGAACCGGTCTGGCTGACCTGTCTGAGGAGTCATTTAGTGGCTGCTGTGACCGGCTCACTGCCCAGCTCTCGCTACAGAATGATATGCCCACTAACGGCAATGGAGCCCAACACAATTTAGCTTGCTGAACAACATCGGGCGCGTACACACACCTTGTCCAATTAGACCAAAGTGGGTCTAGCTCCTTGTGTGGCTACGGAGAGTTCAAAGGAAAAGAGAGAAGGTGGCGATGCTGGCATTCTCCAGTGGTTAGAATGTAGGGCAAGTCATGTAAATGATGAATGCTCCCAGCCTGCTCCACATCTAGCCCATCTCCAACTACAAGAAACACTACCAAGAGGTCCCTCCCTCAGAAACGGACTCCTGTTAATAAAGGGACGCACAACGTTATGGGAACGTAACATGGTGGCAGGGTTGCAGTGTTAAGGGCAGCAGAGTTTTATAGATATTCGTGAGTGAGGCTTCCAGGAATGCTGTTACGGGGTTCCATTGATGAGAATTAAAGTCGCCTTTGTCCTAGAGCGATTTGCACGGTTATCAGAACGTCACACCCCAGGGTAAGCCTACACGAAACGCAGCCCATATTTTAAGTGTTTCTAAAAATCTCTTATGGTGGGAAAAACGATTGGAACCATTAACCTGTTTGACCGCTAGGTTTTATTGGCATCATGACTCCTACTGTAGTACTCTATAGCTTACTGGCTAGTTAGTGGCAATTGAAAAGTTAATGTACAGTACATATTATAAATTGAAATCTCATGGCGCTGCCTCTCCTTAATTCATGCAAATAGCCTTGTAGAGCTGTATGTTAATGATCACAGAGCGGGACCCTGGCAGGAATATGGAAGGGCAAGGCGGGGGGCGGTGGGACCTGTCTTGTTGGCAGAGGGCTGAAGAATAGATCTGGGTGGTAGAACAGGATGACATGTTGTTTCAGCAGAGAGTTGCCAGACGGTGCAGACAGCCGTGTCAATGATAAACAGCCTCTTTTCCCAATAACTGACTCAAACTACCTGCGTCTTACGACCTAAACTGATCAAAACGACAGTTGAAACAATCAATCTAGAGCCTCTGCACATGGCGTCAAGTCAGGGTTGTTATCCTAAAACCAGTGTACAAAAATGTACATTGCTATGTCACTTGGATTGTGGCAACATGTCCAAAGGTGTGTGAGACACAAGATTCACCCTGTTCCATTTTCTATATAGGTTATTGATTCCTTAATCCCCTCCCTGGGTGTAGAAATCAATACTTTTCAGTCTGACACACTTGCTGTTGGGGCTGGGAATTGCCAGGGACCTCACTATACGATATTATCACGATACTCAGTTGCCCGATACTATATGTATTGCGATTTATATATATTGCCATTCAGTCTTCCATACATATTGCTCACCATGTATGCTGCAGAGAGACCAGAGCCATGAGAAAACACGTTTTGAAAAGTGCTTGGAACAAATGGTCTCAACATTTTAAAAAGGAGATGGAGAACAAGCTATAAAGGAAAAATACTAGAGTTTTGGTGCAGGGACAAGGACTAGTGCAAAAAATATTGCGATATATCGTGAAAAATAATATCCTGATACACTACATGACCAAATGTACGTGGACATCTCATTCCAAAATCATGAGCATTAATATGGAGTTGGTCCCCCCTTTGCTGCAATAACAGCCTCCACTCTTCTGGGAAGGCTTTCCACTAGACCTTGGATTATTGCTGCAGGGACTTGCTTCCATTCAGCCATGAGCATTAGTGAGGTCGGGCACTGATGTTGGGATATTAGACCTGGCTCGCAGTCAGCGTTCCAATTCATCCCAAAGGTGTTTGATGGGGTTGAGGTCAGGACTCTGTGCAGGCCAGTCAAGTTCTGACACACCGATTTCGACAAACCATTTCTGTATGGACCTCGCTTTGTGCACAGGGACATTGTCATGCGGAAACAGGAAAGGGTCTTTCCCAAACTGATGTCACAAAGTTGGAAGCACACAATCATCTAGAATGTCATTGTATGCTACAGCATTAAGATTTAATTTCACTAGAAACAAGGGGCCTTGCACGAACTATGAAAAACAGCCCCAGACCATTATTCCTTCTCCACCAAACTTTACAGTTGGCACTATGCATTGGGGCAGGTAGCATTCTCCTGGCAATCCGCCAAACCCATATTTGACCGTCAGATGGTGAAGTGTGATTCATCACTTCAGAGTTCAATGGCGGTGAGCTTTACACCACTCCAGCCGACACTTGGCTTTGCGCATGGTGATCTTAGGCTTGTGTGCGGCTGCTTGGTCATGGAAACCCATTTCATGAAGCTGAAGTTGCTTCCAGAGGCAGTTTGGAACTCGGTAGTTAGTGTTGCAACCAAGGACTCCTAAACATTTCTACATCACAATAACAGCACTTACAGTTGACCGGAGCAGCTCTAGCAGGGCAGAAATTTGACAAACTGACTTCATTTGGGAAGGTGTCATCCTATGACGGTGCCACGTTGAATGTCATTGAGGTCTTCAGTAAGGCCATTCTACTTCCAGTGTTTGTTTATGGAGATCGCATGGCTGTGTGCTTGATTTTATACACTTGTCAGCAACGGGTGTGGCTGAACTAGCTGAATCCACTAATTTGAACGGGTGTCCACATACTTTTGTGTATATATAGTGTATGAAACTGTATCAGTTGAGTTCCCCAATACTACTTGCTCTCCTCCTGTGTGTAAACCCTCCATCACGGCGAAAGCAGCCAAGAAGTTCTCTCTCTCTCCTTCCCAGAAGATCTGCACTGATGGCCCATGACTCATAGTTTCTCCTCGCCCCTGTGACTCACCTATTCTAGGGCTGTAAATATAGGTGTGTGTCTGTGAGCAGAGATGGCAGGTTTGTGTTCCTGTTCACACTGATTTACACAACCGGGCCCTTCAAGTAGACGCCTGTACTGGTCGCAGTGTGCATTCTGCTCAGCTCAGAGCAGTGTGTTGCCACGTCTGCTGCCTGAAAGAGCTGGGTTGTGGATATGTAACGATTAGCAGGTCAAAGTGACGTGGATATGATTCTGTACAGAACAACCTGTTGCAGTTAAATCTATACATGTCTTAATTTAAGCTCACTAGATCTAAATCACAATGCTGTTTACCTATGTGTGGGCTTCCACAACTTTAGTGGATGTTTCTTGGCTTTACTTTTGTGAATCCAATGAAATCCCAAGTAAGGTGTAGGTGTGTGTGTGTGTCTGTCCAGAGGACATTGTGAGCAGCTCATTATTCATGCTAGGACTGGGGCAGTTTTTTCCTGGCCTTCGTCAGTACAGGGAGCCTGTTGGAAGCCAATAACCCTATTTAGCTCCTGAGCAAAGCTCTGCTGTATTTAATAAGGCCTGCAGTTAGGAATTTTTGGGGAAATGTATATAGCCCCAGAGTGTGTTTAGGAAATGTGTTTTAATAATTGGCCTGCCAGCCAGCCGCGACCCTGTTCCCTGCCATTCGGCATCCGGGGGGAAATGTCACGTTTGGTCCTCCTGCTGAGATGGATGGGGGGTGTAGCTTGGATCAAGATGATTCTGAGTTTTTCAATGCTATAGGCCTATACACTGATCGGCTTACAACCTCACAGAACAAGTTCAATGCCAATTACACTGGATTAAAGCCAACTTGTCAGACAACAGAATGAGGGCCCTGGAAGTGGAGAGGCCTGTATAAACGGCACTCCTTCTCTCTCAGGATTGGTCCTCAGCCTGGGAGAGGAGTGCGCCCTCTGACCTGCTGGAGCTAGCCCTGAGAGAAATGGAACCTGCTGATCCTACTGCAGGCTGGAGCTGGCCCTGAGAGAAATGGAACCTGCTGGAGCTAGCCCTGAGAGAAATGGAACCTGCTGGAGCTAGCCCTGAGAGAAATGGAACCTGCTGATCCTACTGCAGGCTGGAGCTGGCCCTGAGAGAAATGGAACCTGCTGGAGCTGGCCCTGAGAGAAATGGAACCTGCTGGAGCTAGCCCTGAGAGAAATGGAACCTGCTGATCCTACTGCAGGCTGGAGCTGGCCCTGAGAGAAATGGAACCTGCTGGAGCTAGCCCTGAGAGAAATGGAACCTGCTGGAGCTGGCCACATCCTGTCTAGGAGGCTCTGTTCACAGCACTGGGAGATTGTTTTCCTTAGTTCAGGTCCTTGATTAGGCTCTGTTCAAAACTGTATAGAAACTACACTGTTTTCACGTTTATTTTGTAGCTTATTAAGGACATGGGCTTGTTATGTCAACACATCGTAAACCAAATTACATGCAGTGGCTGCCTGGCCTGTTTCTGTGCCAAAGAGCAGAGAACTGAATTTGAAGAGTGTTGTTGGCTTGGCTATTTGACTCGATATAGTCAACAGGAAGCAATTTTCCAGCACTGCATTGATATTCCTCAGAGTATTTTCCGCAGAAGCAAATAAATAACAGCTGTTGTAATGAACCAGTCTGTCCTTTTACTGTCAATCCCGTTTTAGACTTCTGTTATCCCTCTGGACTATTGGACTATCCCTCTGGACTATTGGCACTGCAGGAGAGATTAACTATGACCTTCACAGGCAGCATGACATTGAACACATTCTCAAGCCCTGCACCTGAAGTCCTGCT
The DNA here is from genome assembly GCF_023373465.1 of Oncorhynchus keta. Classification (NCBI taxonomy): domain Eukaryota; kingdom Metazoa; phylum Chordata; class Actinopteri; order Salmoniformes; family Salmonidae; genus Oncorhynchus; species Oncorhynchus keta. The sequence continues at coordinate 7,524,318 of NC_068441.1, read as the reverse complement.
CCTCTCCTTGCCCTAAGCATCATCAGTCCGATGAGGATCTGCCTCTGTCTGATAAATGGACTCTGTTCACTGTGTGTCTGCGGTGGGCTGGGCTCAGGGGACCTGTTGGTGACAGCAGTTCTAGCTCCACTGCCTGGTGTCCTCCTCCTGCCTGAGGAAACTTGGAGGTGGATTAGAGGGAGAAAGAGAGACGGCCTGGTTCTGCCATGGAGGGAGTGCCCTGGAGGAGACGACCCACTATCTGTCTGACAGAACCCTGTCTGGAGATGACCTCCTTTCCTCAGACTCAGCCCCCCTCCCAGGACCGCAGAAGGTTATCATAATACAGCCAGCCTTAATCAATAAGTCATAAAAGGCTTTTAGGCCGTTAGGAGGAGGAGGTGTCTGCGATACCTGAACCTCCCACTGAGGCTGAAACCGATGTAGATGTCTTACGAGAACCTTGAGTTGAACTTAAGAGTTTGACGTTTTTCCCAATAGCAAGTGGTAGCAAAGGAATGGTGCCCTATGCTGCTGCAGGACAATTGGTCAACATCAAATCAACAGACTTAATCTAATGTTATGCACCAATTTGATCCAACAGAGGAACTTGATGAAATTTGTGCTCCAGTAAATCTGTAATTCACCTCATTAGTAACTAGGAACAATGCTGTATGTGTGTTTCTCTAGTCAGTGGTTGCTAATTTGTTGTTGTTATTGTGTTGCAGAGGGAGATGAAGGAGCAGCTGGCCACTCTGCAGGACAGTGAGAAGGGACACACCGAGGCCTTGCAGCTACTGCAGAGACAACTCACTGAGACCAAGGTAACAGACACACTTCTCTACTCCGTGAGACTGAGGTAACACACACCAAGCACACAAATTCACTTAGATCAAAGTCACTTACAGTATAGTGCCTTTTGACCTATATGAGACCAAGGTAAAGCACCAGTGTGTCCTGTCTCTCTCTACCTCAGTCTCTCCCACAGCTGAGAGTGAGACTCCAAACAGCAAATTGGTTATTTAAGCATCTCTTTAATCTCAACAACTTGTTTTAACCAGCGGAGCCAGCGCATCCAGTCGATACAACAGCTTCTCCTCTTCTTTTCATTCTGGCACAGCTCTCCCCCTTAAGCGTCTTTGAGCTGTATCGGTCAGAGAGGGAGGGCTCTCTGACAGATGGGGTTTGTGCCGTCAGCGGTATTTGTCATTTGGGATCCATCGTTCTTCCTGCTGTTTACATGCTGGCTGTCCACTGGCATGCCAGCCAAGCCAACTCCCTCCTGTCTTCCTGTTCTGTCCTGTCTGCTTGAGTTCTGCTTGAGACTTTACTTTACCCTGGCTCTGTTCCAGAGAGACAAACCTGCCTGCTTCCACTGCCATCAACTCCAACTGAGTGCCAGCTGCAGGTCTCCATTATAAATCAGCCCATCTCATTAGGTTTGCATCCATTTGTCCAAGGTGACGTGCGTTGCCTGGAAGAGGGCCATACATTGATCTCTTTGCCTCACAGATGCATTTAGGTTTATGACAATGAATTGCTCTGTTGTTCTCTTGGTTTTTGTGCTTGACCTCACACCGACACCAAAAGGAAAATTGATTAGTAGGATCAAACCATCAAACACCCATAATCCTCTCTGCCCCTCTCTCACCGGCAACATGGTGCTGAAACGGAAACTTTGAGCAGGGTGGTGTGAGGCTGCCATTACCGTTGTTTTGGGTGTGACTCTAAAACGTCCACTAATACTGCTGTTTGTCACTTAATTGGTTTATATTGGTTCTGGTGCTCTAGTTTAGTTCCAGCCCAGGGCCCATGTGTTTAGGGACGTCCCCTCCCCCGTCTGAAGAGCAGATGTTGTCTGATTCCCAGGCCCTGTGGGGGTTCGCCTGATAAGCACATGCTGCTGCTCTGAGACCCAGCCTCCTCTCCCTGTAGGCTTAATATGGGCTTTAAATATTCCCCCTGCCACAGCCATAACACCCTGCTGGGACCTGGCACAGGCCTCATCAGTACTGTCCTCCTCTCTCTGTCACCAGGTGGAGGAGAGCAGCCCACCTTAACACATCCCATCTGTACTGGAGATAAATGATCTTAATAGCCTAAGAGCTCCCAGCAGCGCAGAGATAATATCTGCCTGCTTCCAGGTTCCTACTGGAACAGGAGGAACAGGCATGCTGCTGGAGGGAGATTGACTGATTGATTGATCGCAGGCAGTAGTAATAAAACCCAGATTATAATGCTACTGCCCCTATTCTTCTGTACTCCCCTGTGATGGAGAGGAGTAGAGGGGTCATTCCACCAATTGAGTACCTTTTGGGTAGTGTAGTTTGTTTGCTTAATTTGAACATTCTGTCATAAAGAGCACATGTTCAACATATATTTAAAACATGTTTTCCCATCCCTAGGTTGCATTAAAAAATGACTGGTAAGTGCCTACTATGTGCCAAATAAAGTACCAGGGTTGACTGTGACAGGGTTGACTGTGACAGGGTTGACTGTAACAGGGTTGACGATTTCATCTTAAATCAGCCATAAATCCTTTATTGACAGGGGGAATGGAAGCTTGTTGTGTGCAACAGAGCGGAGCAATTGAATGCAAACTTTTAAAAAACATATTTATAATTAACTTGTTAAAACATTTCTAGCCTGTCTACCTGTTGGTAACAGGTTTGACCTGTTATGCTCGACCCACTCCGTTTTCCACCACAAAACACCAGAAAATGGCCAAAAAGAGTAGAATCAGCTCACCTGCTTTTACACTATGTTGACTTGACTATTCAATGTTTATTTTGAGTTTTAAAAAAAGGAATTGTTTTACCATATTAAAACAAGAGTTAAGCTCACGGAACAAGATTGAACTTAAAATGAGGGACAGACATTTCATGTGATAAGATTAGTCACTTTAAATATATAATATTCTTCAGAGGTGACTTTGTCAAAACAATAACATATCTAGGGCTTTACATTTACCACATTTCCAGCCACTGTTTTTTTGTGAGTATAGTCATACCAGATATATTTTTAAATCACTACAGCTGTGATGGAAACAGTACGTTTTGGTACAATTTTATAAATGTCGACAGAATTTGATCGTTCGACATCGGGATCTTTTTGTGTCTGTAAAATGTATTATGTGAGAGATGGTGGAATACCTTTTTTATGAGCAAATATTGATATAATAACCATCATATCGAAGTCAACTTGGGTTTCGCGATATGGTGTGTGGTCCTCTCACTACGACTCAGAGAAACATGCAGTTTATTAGGCTACCGATGAAATAAGTTACGATGAACTTCACAGGATGGTGAAAGTGCCCAGTGATCTTGATGCTCCTTTCCAATAAATATCAAGGGTCTTATTCTGGTGATGGGATTGATGCTTGACTGCCGTTTGACAAATTAAAATACATTTAACCATAATAATCTCATCATGTAGACTAGCCTACCGGCAGTGTATCTGCGAGCTGTTGGCTAGAGCGAATGACCCAGAGTAGGCACGTTTACTATTTAACGCAACAGTTTCTATGTCTATCAGTCCAGTTGAAAATGCGATGGAAACACATTGAACTTTTAGATTTTAATTTGGTACATGAAAGCTTAAGTGGAAAAGTACATTTTTGTGTGCACTGAATTGTATCCGCAACAAGTCTGTTTGGTGGAAACACCACTTGTGGGAATTTTCATATTTTGTTAAATGCGGCTTTTCGTCAATTGGATGTCTCAGATGACAACCGAACTGACGACATATTCATTAAGTACCACCGCATATGTTCAATTGATCGGATTGCCAGAATATAATTTGTCTATATTAAAAGGCACTTTATTTAATATAACAGGTTATATTCCACATTGGTTTACAATTTCTACTTAAAATATCAAATGGACACAAAAGGCACTCTTTTTGTGGAACGACCCAGAGACTTCTAGAACTGGTTTATCAGTAAACTACCAGAACTTTGGTGTCTCAAGGATTTCATGTAATTTATCACAAGACATCTAGTGGCCTTTTTTGGTACTTCAGATTATCACAGGTGTCTGTATTTATCTCTTGCCCTCTGTGTGGCCTTATCACATGTAAAATGTATGAAATAATTCAATAAAATGTTATAGTACATTTTTAATAACAACTGCAAAACATTATCCACCTATAAACCATCAACTTAGTGAATACCAATGGTGTTTAATACTTGGTGTTTATTCGGATGCCCATCAGCCGCTGCAAAAGCGCCAGCTTCTCTTCCTGGGGTCCACATCACATAATACATAGCACAGAACATTATTAGTAACGGACTGAAATATGAGTGTTTCAGCATGAAATATGTATTTTTTATTCCATTTTGTTTTTACACACTTAGTAAAATAAATATGTCAAACTGGTGACAGTTGTGAAAAAAGTCAATAGTTGGATGAGTTGCAGAGGTAATTTTAAAAAATGCCATTGTTGATTAAATGTTTTTTCATTAATTAGACCAGATGGTTCAAGAGAAAATAGCCTATCTAATAGAAACTCATGGACAATATGGACACATAACTAAATGAATACTATATTGGCTAATATTTCTAATGTGATCCTGCGTTGTGTGTTGTATAATGTGAAGGGGAAGAAGAAAGAAAACGGTAGATTTTCATTTAATTCCCAAAATGACTGAAGATGCCGGTAACTTTGGTAAATTACCGGGAGCTTTGTAACCCTAACGACAACAGAGCTTAGAATGTTCGACAAAGATAATGTTTCCTCTGTAGAGACGGACAAAAGTCCTGAGTGAGAAGCAGCTCCCTCTCCAGTTGTTACTGGACTGAGCGTATAGATCCTTTGTCTAGTCCGCTACTGCTGTTAGCATTGGAGGTGATTCATTTCCGCCACTCTATAAATAAATTAATCAAACTCTCTCCTCAGCTTCTGCTCCTTTCCACCTTATCAACAGCCCTGCTCTTTCTATAATAGCATCCGTTTATCTGACTATTCGCAGGCCTTGTAAATGTTGCCTTGAACACACAGCTAGTCTGTCCCCAGTCGACCCCACAGCATCAGCCTCTTTAAAAAATGCTCTCCATCTCACAAGCAGTGTCACCATTAAAACGGCACACTTCCACTGTTCCAACCTTCCACTGAGCTTTGCCCTATTTAACTCCTAATGCGATCTGCATAGGCTGTTCTTATGATAGTACATTTTGTATTGAGTTAATCAGTGTTGGATGATCTATAACAGCAGAGGGGGATTTTATGTCCTTAGAAGCCCTGCCTTTGACTGGTAGCCAGATTTTTTTTTTTCAATTAATGAGTTCACATTTACATAATCTTTAGGCTAGGTGATAAAAGGTTTTTAAGCCCTGGGGTGGCTGACTTTCATCCAACTAAGAGTGACAGAGGCAGAATACATTTTGTTATTGATGTGTTTAATGCTTGAGCACAACCTGCACATTAATCCTAAATAACCAACCTCTCATCTCTCTCTCGCTCTCATTCCAGTCGTCGGCCAAGGGCCTGCGTGCAACCATCGGCGAGGCATTTGAACGCCTGCAGCGGTTCCTGCGAGAGCGCCAGAAGGCCATGCTGGAGGAGCTGGAGACGGACACGGCGCGCACGCTCTCCGACATCGAGCACAAGATCCAGCGCTTCAGCCAGCAGCTGCGTGATGTCAAGGAGGGCATCGGCATCCTGCAGGAGCGCCTCAACGAGACGGGACGTCACGACTTCCTGGAGGGCGTGGCCCTCACCTCCGAGAGGTGCTCTGCTTACTGTCTGACTGACCTTGGATCAGCTCTTCTTCCAAAAAGCCACAGTCCTAAACTTTTGTAAGATGGCACGCTGTCTGAGGTTATGTTATACTCCCCTCCCGACATAAGACCATCCCCTGAATGTAATGAATGTAACCCATTCTGCTCATCGTCAGGATACCGATAGTGATACTAATAGTGATAGCTTGGAGAGAAAGTGCAGAGTTAAGCCAACTCATTGATATACCAGACTCATTATTTTAAATTGGGGAAAGAGGGTGCTCAGGGATTGAGTTAGAGTATTTAAGATCTTAGAAGGGGTTGATAAGGTGGACTGAGGAAGTTGCGTCAGAATGCTTTCTAATTGTAGCCGACCACGACCGGGAGACCCATGAGACGGCGCACAATTGACCCAGCGTCGTCCAGGTTAGGGGAGGGTTTGGCCGGATGGGATGTCCTTGTCCCATCGTGCTCTAGCGACTCCTTGTGGCGGGCCCGGGCGCATCTGACACATAGGTGCGACTGGCTTCCGGGTTAAAGCGAGCGTTGTGTCAAGAAGCAGTGTGGCTTTGCAGGGTCATGTTTCGGAGGACGCATGGCTCTCCACCTTCGCCTCTCCCGAATCCGTACGGAAGTTGCAGCGATGGGACAAGACTGTAACTACCAATTAGATATCATGAAAATTGGGGAGAAAAAGGGGTAAAAAGTACAAAAAAGAAATGCAAAAAAAAGACTACTTTCTAACAAACGGTCCAGAGGGCATTGACAGGAATGAGTGAATAATGAACTGATATACAGGTTTGCCTCATGAAGTCACAACGATTCCAGGAAGTGTAGTACTGACAGAAACCCTTGGAAAATGTGAGAAAAGACTTGACAAGGTTGTGTTTTCTCCTCAGGGTAACTCTCACAGACTCACAGCAGGTGAATTGTTAGCTTTGCATCACTTTTTGTTTCAATGTTTCTCAGGCTTGTCGGTGTACAGCTGTGCAGCCCAATGGTTCCCAGGCAGGGTTGAGAGGGGGGGTTCAAGGATGCATGTGGGAGGAATGAGAATGACTAATGTGGGGGTGGATACTGTAATAGCGTTTCAGCCCCCCCCCCCTCCATCACCCATCAATCTACACTGCTGTAGAATATTACGTGGGCATCCAGAATCTGACAGATACTTTTATCAACAACGAACAGCGAAAATAGAGCAATGACTAGAGACGTCTCTCAGAGAGAGCAAAGAGATGTGAAAGTAGCGTGATAGTTGACATTGATCGTTCTTCTCCACCTACAGGATAAAAGGAAAGATACATGAGACCAATCTAACATATGAAGATTTCCCGACCTCCAAGTACATGGGGCCCCTGCAGTACACAATATGGAAGTCTCTCTTTCAGGATATTTCACCAGGTATGCACCATCTAACGTTAACCCTCACATAATTCAACTGTGTAACAGCATACGCTTCACCAGGAGTGTCTTGTGAATTGTTCGATGCACCCAAGTACCTCAGCACATCATTCAGTTATGTTACAAATCATTGTCTCCACCCTGGATTTTTTACTCCAAAGGGTGCTCTTAAGCGAAGTATCTAACCCTAATTGCTCCTGTAAGTCGCTCTGGATAAGAGCGTCTGCTAAATGACACGCATGTAAAAATGTAACATAGATTTGGGTTTAAATTGGGCTCTGATTGATGCCTTGGAAACCTTGGAAAAGACTCCCACAGTGTGAGTTAATCCCGCGTTCAAATATCTGGGATGTTTGTGAGTTCTGTGTGAAAATGGTGGCTAGAGGGCTGAGATGCCCTTCGCTGTCAGGAAAGCTGATGAAGATCTTTCTCCTTTCTTCTCCCTCTTCCTGTTCTCCCTGAGCCCACAGCCATCGCTCACTCTCACAGAAGGTTATTTAAAACGATGCACTCAATTCTCTGTCAATTCTCTCATTTTGGCCTTCTGAAGCTGGAGAGAAGGCCGAGTGGTTTCTTGGCCTCCCTTGACTGCTTGCCAAATGGAACAATTGGTTCAGATCCATCAACACTGGCTGCCACAGTGACAACAACAAACCCTTTTCTCCCATCATCCCTCTCGCTCTCTCTGCAGATGATAGTTTAGGGGAATAATAGTAGTGTACCTCTCCTCTTCTCTCAAACCCAGTGTTACCAACTAGAAAATGTTACCAGCTAGAAAATGGCATACGTGTGCATGACTTGAGTGTATGAACGCTTGTGTTTGTTGTGTGTGTGTGTGTGTGCAACAGAGATTATGGCATTTTCATGAATTGATTGAAACACACACACTGCCTGGCGACGCTGTTGCGTAGGGGAAAACATTGTCCTGCCTGCTGGCTAGTGGCAAGGCCACCTGTTTTTGTACTGTGTGATATAAATACTGAAGATCAAGGGGGGAGATTTGGCAAATTCCTTTCTCTGTTCTGTTTTAAACCAGCTCTATGTATGGGAGTGAGTGAGGAGAACAGGCTGCTATTGTTCTCCCAGCTCATTTTTCCATAGAACCAGAAAAAAAAGAGACTGAACCCAGTGCGACAACCACACTCCCTCCCTAACCCACAGTTAACCCACAGAACGACATGTAGCTAGCTGCCTCCAGCCCTGCCAAGCCAACACAGAGCTGTGGAGACATGCGCCTCCCAGCTCCATTTCCATAGCATTGCATGACGTTGTACAGTATCGATGTGTAGTGGAGGCCGAGGTCATTTTGAATGCTTACTCCATAAGCGGTTTCCCTTTTGTAGCATAAAGTCGAAGGTTATGAACCAACAGTCCCAAACATGGCTCATGTAAATACTCTTCATGAGGTCTTCATTTCCTTAAATATGATTACAGTAGATGCTGGGCAATAGGGTGTATTACAAGAGTGGATTATTAGGCTACCCATCAGTCATCCCAAATTCCAACACCATGACAGTCCCTTATTCTCCTCCTGATAGGGACCTTCAGCAGCACCGGCTCATTTGATTGGTAGAGCAGAAACACCAGGCACAGACACTGACTGACCACTGCAGACAGAGACTGTGCCAGTGACTCAGCTCCTCCCTCCAAACAGAATGTCCTTGGTCCTCTCCCAGACGCCTGATGAATCACTTTTAAAGATAACATTTAGAAAATCAATTTGTATGCACTTTCCTTCAGATCCCCTTTCCAGTTCAGTGACTGGCTGAAACGGGATGCCAGGACGTTTTCACTGCCTCAGCATAAAAGTCAGACAGTACAGTGGCGATGGTGACAAATGGAGTGCAACGAATGACACCGCCGTTCTGGAGATAGTGTCTGTCTGAGGGAGGGAGCGTCCTCATAACATATTTATGTTTCTCATATTGGTAAACAGTAGGGAAGAATATGCCCTTATCTGTATCCTGTCTAACTGGCTTTATCTGGGCTTGCCCTGTCAGGTCGTCTCTGGTGTGTTTTTGAACTGTCTTCATTCTCTCTCTCTCTCTCTCTCTCTCTCTCTCTCTCTCTCTCTCTCTCTCCGTAGTGCCAGCAGCTTTGACCTTAGACCCCATCACAGCCCACCAGAGACTCATCCTATCAGATGACTGCACCATCGTAGCCTATGGTAACCTGCACCCCCAGCCCCTGCAGGACTCCCCGCGGCGCTTCGACGTGGAGGTGTCTGTGCTGGGGGACGAAGGCTTCGGGTCTGGGGTGCACTACTGGGAGGTGATGGTGTCAGAGAAGACCCAGTGGATGATCGGCGTGGCCAACGAGACGGTCAGCCGCAAGGGCAGCATCCAGATCCAGCCCAGCCGCGGCTTCTACTGCGTCGTCATGCACGACGGCAACCAGTACAGCGCATGCACCGAGCCCTGGACCCGCCTCAACGTCAAGAGCAAGCTGGAGAAGGTGGGCGTGTACCTGGACTACCCCAAGGGCCTGCTGGTGTTCTACAATGCTGACGACATGTCCTGGCTGTACACCTACAGGGAGAAGACTTTCCCGGCCAAGCTCTGCCCCTACTTCAGCCCCGGGCAGAGCCACGCCAATGGCAAGAACGTCCAGCCGCTGAGAATCAACACCGTGCGTCTATAAGAGCCACACACAGGGTCACTCTACAGATCGGCTCGCTCACCTCAACCCTCCCTGAGGATAGGATACCAACGATGATGACATAACTAAGATCCTAAAGACGGCTCGTTTTTTTTTAAATGATGAGAGGGGGGACAGGGTGTTTGACTATGAAATGTAAATTTGTTTCGTTCTGGTGTTCTTTTCCGGGTCTCTGTTTTTGTCTTGCCTGTCGGTGTGGCTCCTCACTGATCTCACCAGGGAGGGACTATGTGGACATTGCTGCAGCATCATGGTTTCAACTGGAGTCCCGGTTAGCTTCTTCAGGGGTGGAAGGAGAGAGAGACCCCCCGCTCCCCCAAGCCCCTCTGGGCTTTACTCTGTCTGCATAGATGATGACATCGCACCGTGGTTTCGTAGTGGGATCTCTGTGCTGTGACTGAGGCCCACCTTGAACAGGCCCACGGGCTCTGCTCTCCTTCCAAGGCTCCAGACTGACAGACGGCTGCTCGGTCTGTCTCTCTCAGCAGCCAGACATTTTGAAACCGGGGGCCACCTTTCTTTTCGGCTTGTTTGCGGAATATTTCTGACGACGCTCTGCTCCTTTTTTCTTTGGCACAGATCGCAGTTGTGAGTGAAAGCCTATCGGTGTGGCAGTGAGTGCTGTTCCATGTCCTCCCCGGTGAACCTGTACACTTTACTGATGGAAATGATGTCGCATCTCTTGATTCCTTTCCCTCAGGACACACGTCCAGTTTTCCAGTCGACACTGTCAAGTCAGTCCAAGTGCTGGACGTGGCTGATACTCGTCATTTGACAATGGCAGCCTCGTGGTCTGTGTGCTCTAGTGATGGTCACTCTGTGCGTGGTCACTGTTGTGGTGCTTGCTGTCCTCACCCTTCCCTCGTTTCCCTACACCTCTCTGTGTGTGTGTGTGTGTGTGTGTGTGTAACATGAAAATGTGTTTCGCTGTGCGAGTGGGGACCTCTCTTCCCCCCACCGGGTGGTTTCTGTTGGGTTCTTCCACTCCAGCATGAGAGCTCTACTCTACCTGGCATGTACCTATGTTACATATTTGTTTGTACTTTTATTTTTAGCAGGTTAGTCTCGTTTTGAGATGAACATTCTCTTTTGCAAGAGAGATCTGGCCAAAATAGCAGTACACAAAGTTGCAGACACGTTTACAAAATAAAACACAAAGCACTACAGTTGGGAAAAAAAGTGTGGCGCAACTAGGGGTCAAAACATTGACCGCAACCCCCCCTCCTCACCTAATTTCCCATCATAGTGTTTAACGTAGTTTTAATCTCATTTAAAGGGACGAGCTCCTGTCATTTCAGGACCTTTTTGAAGTTCGTTCCAAGTGAAAGGGGCAGTGAACTGGCACCCCCCACTACAATGTAGTTACAGAAGCGTACATGTACAAAACATTAATTGATTACAGACATGAAAATAGCCTCTTCCTGACCTCAAAAGAAAAACCCAACTTGAGCCCAAGACATTCGATGTGGGGTTTTGAATGTGAGACACTCATCTATCTAGAAACCCAAGTACTTGTAAGTTGCTACTCTGACTATACGTGGAAGAGGTGATGTTTTTATTTGTGAAAACCATAATGTTTGTCTTGTCATTTAAAATCAACTTCAGCTGACAGCTTAGTTAGGACAATTGATGACATAACATCAAACTGAACACACTGAGTTCTATCTGATAGTTAACCTTTGAATCATGAGACTGCCCGATCAGATGATCCTATCAAAGTCTTTGCAACGCGTCATGATCAACGGCGTCGAGTACCTTTTTGACAGCTCGATGAAAAGGGAGACGGTGCCGTTTCTAGCCCCGTGGCATCAATAATATCATTAACAACTTTTGTTGCTGCAGTAGAAGAGCCATGCTGTTTTCTGAAACCTCCATTGAAACTTAGATCAAACGTCATTGACACACAAACCTGTGGATTCCATCTCCCTGCCTCCCTCCCTCGACATCATAGGTGTGAGAGGTTAATCCGAATAAATTAATCTTGACATCTGCTGAATTACAGTTAGCCTATGGGGCAGAGACCACTGACAACTCGAGCAGCATGACACTGGAATTAATGAGCTCTGGAATGTCTTTAATCATTCTCTCTTTGTACACCAAATGCAACAATTTCATATATTTTTGTTCCGTGTAGTTTAATAACATTAAGGATATGAAAATGGCCAAAGAAAGCGATATTACAGTAGATTATTATACTGCCTTGGCCTGGACTGTTGGCAATGTTACATTTATTTCCATAAGGCTGTTGCAGTGTAAACATAACGCACCAATATATATTCTCTGAGGCCCAGGTATGTGTTGGCTTCTCTGCCCCATATGCACTTGTTATTTCCTGGTTTAAGATGAGCTCTTGTCTCTTAACCAAGTCCAGCATTGAGAGAGCCTAGAGCCAGGGGGCAGGCTGTCTGTATGTTAGTGTGTGCTCATGTTGCTGGGATATATGCAGTTTCTTCAGAAAGTATTCATGCCCATTGACATATTCCACATTTTGTGTTAGTCTGAATTTAGATGTTAAGTTTTCCCTCACGATCTACACACAATACTCCATAATGACAAAGTGAAAACGTGTTTTTAGAAATGTTTGCAAATTTAATGAAAATGAAATACAGATCTCATTTACGTAAATATTTACACCTGAGTCAACTACAGTTGAAGTCGGAAGTTTACATACACATTAGCCAAATACCTTAACTCAGTTTTTCACAATTCCTGACATTCAATCCTAGTAAAAAGTCCCTGTCTTAGGTCAGTTAGGATCACCACTTATTTCAAGAATGTGAAATGTCAGAATAATAGTAGAGAATTATTTATTTCTGCTTTTATTTATTCACATTCCCAGTGGGTCAGAAGTTTACTTCACTCAATTAGTATTTGTTAGCATTGCCTTTTAAATTGTTTAACTTGGGTCAAACGTTTCAGGTAGCCTTCCACAAGCTTCCCACAATAAGTTGGGTGAATTTTGTCCCATTCCTCCTGACAGAGCTGGTATAACTAGGTTAGTAGATCTCCTTGCTCGCACATGCTTTTTCAGTTCTGCCCACAAATGTTCTATAGGATTGAGGTCAGGACTTTGTGATGGCCACTCCAATACCTTGACTTTGTTATCCTTAAACTATTTTGCCACAACTTTGGAAGTATGCTTGGGGTCAATGTCCATTTGCGACCAAGCTTTAACTTTGTGACTGATGTCTTGAGATGTTGCTTCAATATATCCATGTAATTTTCCTGCCTCATGATGCCATCTATTTTGTGAATTGCACCAGTCCCACCTACAGCAAAGCACCCCCACAACATGATGCTGATGCCCCAGTGCTTCACAGTCGGGATGGTGTTCTTCAGCTTGCAAGCCTCCCCCTTTTTCCTCCAAACATAACGGTGGTCATTATGGCCAAACAGTTATATTTTTGTTTCATCAGACCAGAGGACATTTATCCAAGATGTACGATCTTTGTCCCCATGTGCAGTTGCAAACCATAGTCTGGCTTTTTATGGCAGTTTTGGAGCAGTGACTTTTTCCTTGCTGAGTGGCCTTTCAGGTATAGGACTCGTTTTACTGTGAATATAGCTACTTTTGTACCTGTTTCCTCCAGCACCTTCACAATGTCCTTTGCTGTTGTTCTGGGATTGATTTGCACTTTTCGCTCCAAAGTACGTTCATCTCTAGGAGACAGAATGCGTCTCCTTCCTGAGCAGTATGATGCCGGAGTGGCCAGAAGCTTCTAAAGCCATGACATCATTTTCTGGAATTTTCCTATCTGTTTTAAAGGCAGTCAACTCAGTGTATTGTAAACTTCTGACCCACTGGAATTGTGATACAGTGAAATAATCTGTCTGTAAACAATTGTTGGAAACATTACTTGTGTCATGCACAAATTAGATGTTCTAACCGACTTTCCAAAACCATAGTTTGTTAACAAGAAATTTGTGGAGTGGTTGATAAATGATTTTTCATGATTCTAACCTAAGTGTATGTAAACTTCTGACTTCAACTATATGTAGAAGCACCTTTGGCTGCGACCTTTTTAGGTAAGTCCATAAGAGCTTTCCACCCCTAGATTGTGCAACATTTTCCCATTTTATTATTTTAAAAAGTATTCAAGCTCTGTCAAATTGGTTGTTGATCATTGCTAGACAATCATTTTCAGGTCTTGACATAGATTTTCAAGTAGATTTAAGTCAAAACTGTAACTCGGCACATTCACTGTCTTCTTGGTAAGCAACTCCATTTGGCCTTGTGTTTTAAGTTATTGCCCTGCTGAAAAGTGAAGTAATCGCCCAGTGTCTGGTGGAAAGCAGATTTGAGACAGGTTTTCCTCAAGGATTTTGCCTGTACTTGGCTCCATTCCATTTATTTTTTTTATCCTGAAAACCTCCTCAGTCCTTAACGATTACAAGCATACCCATAACATGAGGCAGCCACCACCTATTTAAAATTACGGCCTACCCTGGACGACCAAATCACGACCGGATATGATACAGCCTGTATTCATTGCAAAAATGTTATTGCTTTACCACATTTTTTGCAGTATTACTTTAGTGCCTTGTTGCAAACAGGAAGCTAGTTTTTGAATATTTTTTTATTCTATACAGACTTCCCTCTTTTCACTCAGTCAATTATTTTAGTATTGTGAAGTAATTGTTGTTTATCCATCCTCAGTTTTCTTCTATCACGGCCATTACACTCTGTAATTGTTTTCCTCTCCGGCAGCAGAGTTAGGAAGGACGCCTGTATCTTTGTAGTGACTGGGTGTTTTGATACACCATCCAAAGTGAATTAATAACTTCACCATGCTTAAAGGGATATTCAGCGTCTGCTTTTTTTTTTACCCATCTAACAATGGGTGCGAGCTATTCTTTGCGAGGCAATGGAAAACCTCCCTGGTCTTTATGGGTGAAACTGTTTGAAATTCACTGCTCGACTGAAGGACCTTACAGATAATTGAATGTGTGGGTTACAGAGATGAGGTAGTCATTAAAAAAAACACTATTATTGCACACAGTGACTATGTGACTGGTTAAGCCAATTTCTATTCCTGAACTTATTTAGGCATACCATAACAAAGCGGTTGAATACTTATTGACTCAAGACATTTAAGCTTTTCAGTTGTAATTAATTTGGAGAAATGTCTCAACATAATTTCACTTTGATATTTTGGGATATTGTGGGTAGGCCAGTGACACAAACGTCTCAATTTAATACATTTTTAAATTCAGGCGCTGTAACATTTGGGAAAAAGTCAAGGGGTGTGAATACTTTTCTGAAGGCACTGTATGTTCTGGCCTCTTGTCTGTGAGGTGCAGTGATAAAAGATCCCCCTATATCCCTGCTCTTGCATCCTTGTGTCTGTGTGTGTCTTGTCTGTGTTGTCCACTTTAAAGAACTGGGGCAGTGCCCTGCTTTGTTGGATGCGTTGTTGGTGTGTTCTGATGACTATGTGCAGTACGATGCAGATCCCTGTGGGGTCTAATAAAAGCAAGACTGCTGTCCGGTGATATGGATAAGAAGTAGAAAGATGATTATTGTGGGGTGGTGGTGGGTAACTGGTATTGGTGGTGGTGGTGATTTATAATACCACTTTTAATGATTGTGTCGGGATGTTGGTGGCTGTGCAACCATCATTGTGCGACCTCACACTGGTGTGCTTGTTGCCCGTGGTTCCTGAGAAATGTTTTAATGTACAATTAAAGAGTGGTAAAAAACCAACATGCTTGTTTGACTTTCTTTTAAAAACACTGATTTAACATACTAGTACATTAACATGTAATACTAATGGATTTGTCGGGGATCAGTCCTTTGACAAAAATGCAAGTGAAATGCTTTCTCAGACCATGTTTAACAGAACTCATTACTAGAGAGCAGCTAGAATCTATCAGAATCGTACCGAATGGGATGAGGCAGTGCTTGCTGGTGTACATTCTGTGTGAAGGTGCATATTTCAGCTGAGTTGTGCCAAATCCCAGCCCTGTGAAAGCGCCTCTGACAAGCCAGAGAGGATGTACTCCCTTTGTTCCTCCCCTTCTCATGCTGAGGCATTTCTCAACTAGATTAATACAAAGCTGAGAGTAACCCTGTGATGGATCACACTGTCTGAACACAAGACAACCTCACTGCAGGGCATGGCCTTATTGTGCTGTATGCAGGGCTGATCCCTCACTCACTGTCTCTCTGTCTGCTGTCTGTGAGGATGCCTGGAGATTGGAGAACTCCTTCTAAAAAAGGCCAGCCCACTCATTCTCATTTTTTTTTATTTAAATGAAACCATTGTATAAAGTGAACATCGGAAGCGAGAAGCAGCGGTTTGCCAGCTATTTGGTGCCGTTGTTGGAGGAAAGGTTATGCTTTACCTCATGTTCCATTGTACGTGCTAATTCAGGGCTGATTGAGTCCAGTTGCATCATTATTACAGAGGAGCTGTGGACCTGGCAGCAGAGCAGTTAACAACCGTCAATCAGTCACCCCAGGATCAGATCTCAGTACTTCTCCTCTACAGTACTTAGTTCTCTCACTTACACTCATGTAAAGATGCGGACTACCTAACTTCAACTCAGGACAATTTGTCCATTCAAATAAAAGTTAGGTTTTTTTGCCATGGGGAGATCCTTAAGAAACCCTCACCAATTAATACAGGTACATGTGGTTCAGCTATGGGTGTAGTGTGAGCTTTTGGCTTCACTGTCCTAAGAACAGTGAGCTGATGGTAAGCAGGGCTGTTCTCTCACAGGTACCATAACTGTAGTGACTGAATGAGCTGGAGAGCGAGCGTTCACTATCAAAGCAAATGATGCCATAGACACTATGAGTAGACCACATACAGTGTGTGTGTTTGTGGCTAGAGTTGAGATCAGACTCAAATGAGTACAGAGTTGAGTGATATCTGCACAAAGGCGCATTCAGAACAGAATCGTGTTTTTGTTGTAAATGTAGCGCCTGAAGGGCATATTCAAGTCTTATGCGGCAGTAATGGTTGTTTGAGATGTTTTGCGTGGGAGTGATTCTGCCCTAGAGGTGACCACAGAGGACTTAAAGTAACAACATCCGAAAATACGGGAATGTAGCAGGTGATTTGTCAGTTCAAATATGTATTTATATAAAACCAACACAAACCCTTTTCTCAACACATAATGTCCTTCAGAAATAACTAAAGAAATCCACAAATAATATCAATTCAATGTAGCATTTTCACAAACACTAATATTGCGTGATATTCCACTATTCATGCATTTTTCGGGTGCAATTAAAGCGACAGCGCTCTTTTTCAGCCACTATGTCTATCGTCCATAATAGAATGGAATGACTTTAACATACGAAAGAGAATCATTTCATACAGTTTCTCAAAGCTGATTTCTTTCTATCACGTGGATTGTTGTGCACTCTTAGATATGTGGCAGTGTCACAGTGTATTGAGAATTAACCACACACAGATTAAGCGTATGTTAATAGCATCCCTGATCGCCGTGTTGTGCATTTCTACATAAGCATCGTATTTGGGATTTTGCATCTTGTGGAATGAGGGCTGCATTTCCCCAATGCATGTAACACCTTACTTCATGCCTGGGACTCGTATTCCTTGTATGCTTTTTGATGAGTCCATTCATTTGAATAAATAATTTGACCCAGTACAGATATTCTGTTAAACTAGCAAGGAAATGAACAGAATCACTGAATTCTTGATTGAATCAAACTGCCCTGTGGCAGAAGTAGCAGCTAAGACATTTCCTCATCGTTTCATCGGCTCCTGAACTTCAGTTTGTCAGTGCTAAACACACACACTCTCTCTTTCAAAAGTAAGTGTGTATGTACATTCAGATGATACAGAGGAAATAGGCATTTTAACGTCATAGATTTAACCAATCAGCATTCAGGATTAGAACCACCTATTGTATAAATGTACATAACACATATACAGTTACAGCCAAATATATTGGCACCCTTGTTATTGGATTTAACATTGCAAAACCAATTTAATTTTTGTAAACTTCATTTTATGATTTGAATTTAGAAAATTGACGAAATTATTGGCACCCCGGAGCTAGTACTTGGTTGCACAGCCGTTGGCCAAAATAACAAATACTTCTTGTCATCAATGAGCTTGCGACACCTTTGTACTAACAATTAACACCATTTTCCAGCAGCAAAATGCTGTAGTTCTTCAATATTCCCTCCACCAACTGCTGTTTTCAGAGCTCACCATAGATTTTGGATGTGGTTCAGGTCTGGTCATTTCACAGGCCACTCCAGAACAGTCCGGCATCTCTTTTTTTTTACGCCTCCTGGGTGCTTTTTGATGTGTATTTGAGGCCGTTGTCCTGCCATAAGACCCACAAACTTCAATGGAGACCCAGTTTTTGGACACTGTGTTGAACAAAACACCTGATAATCTGCTGATTTCATGATGCCTTGCACACGTTCAAGGCCCCCAGTCCCAGAGGCAGCAAAGCAACCCCACAGCATTAACAAACCTCCCCCATCTTTGATTGTAGGGAGGGTTTTCATTGAATGCTTCATTTGATCATCAGTAAATACAACGCTGATCTGAATTGCCAAAGAGCTCTGATTTAGTTTCATTGATCCACGGAATATTTTCACCAGGATGTAGGCTTCTTTAGGTGAGTTTTTGAAAAGTTCTAATCAGGCTTCCCACTGGGCAAAAACTGGTTGAATCAACTTTGTTTCCACGTCATTTCAACTCCCCCCAAGAATAGACGTGATGATTATGAATCAACGTGGAAAACTGACTGGATTTGCAAAAAGTCATCAACATAAGGGTGTTTTTGTCTTTTTTTCACCCAACTTTTAACCTAAATCAAATGAAATGGTGACATTTTTGGTTAATATCACTTTGAATTCACATTAGTTGACAACAACCAAATGTCAATCAAAACTAGACATTGAACAGACGTCTGTGCCCTGTGAGTTTCTTTTGACTCCTTCAGCAGTGAGGTCTTATGTTCACCAACGACCAAATGAACCGGTGTAAAAAGCACCCTGGAATGGTTCAAGAAGAAACACTGGACTGTTCTGGAGTAGCCAGTGATGAGTCCAGATCTGAATCTCTTCCAAAACCTATGGTGAGAACTGAAAACAGCAGAATTAGATCAGTTTGGTGCTGAAGAGTGGGCCATATTGCCAGTAAAAAGGTGCAGCAAGCTCATTGGTGGTGTTAGGTTCTAAGTTCTGGTACAAATCCAGTCGGGCACCAAAGGCTCTGGAGTGATGAATCACGCTCCACCATCTGGCAGTCGGACGGATGAATCTGGGTTTGGCGGCTGCCAGGAGAAGGCTACCCATAGGGCGGAGCACATTTGGCCCAGCATCGTCCGGGTTTGGCCGTGGTAGGCTGTCATTGTAAATAAGAAATTGTTCTTAACGGACTTGCCTAGTTAAATAAAAACATTTAATAAAAAGAACCTGCCCGAATGCATAGTGCCAACTGTAAAGTTTGTTGGAGGAATAATGGTCTGGGGATGTTTTTCATGGTTCGGGCTATGCCCCTTAGTTCCAGTGTAGGGAAATCTTAACGCTACATACAATAACATTCTAGATGGCCAACTCCATTTTAATGCCCATGATTTTGGAATGAGATGTTCAACGAGCAGGTGTCCACATACACTACGTGACCAAAAGTATGTCTAGTATAAACAATCAGTCTCTGGGCAAGAACTGAGTCTGTTCCTCCTCTTGATGTTCGTCCTCCGAGTCCAGAATTTTCCTGGGCAGGGAGGTGAGATAAGACGAGTGTTGGACTATTGTTAGGATGGGCCCCTCTAGCCCCCCTCCTAGAGGTTTCTTCTCTCTTCAACTGTTGTGCTCACCTCAATGTTGAACTCTACATCTCTCACTGTCCTGGTTCCACAGAAACTAGCCTGACCTTACCAGGAGCTGAGACTCGACTGTGGCTCGACCTACTTCCTTAGAAATATTATTAACATATCTGGACATAGAGACTTTCTGTACTTCCCTGTGCCACTGTAATAACAGTCTCCAGCTCCAACATGCTAACCAATAACAAGGTATTACTACTACTAAGTGGATTATGCATTTAAAACAGTTCAAGTCAGATCATGTCCAACAATGACTACAATAAGTATTTGTGGCAGCTATCATGGCCAAAGGTTATGCAACCAAGTACTAGCTCTGGGGTGCTATTCATTTTGTCAATGCCATTTTTATTTAATTTATCAATTAAAATTGTTAACTTAAGTTCTGCAATGTTAAATCAAATAACGCCTTTAAAAAAATATTTATTTAACTTCTTTTAGAAGAAATAGGGAATTATTTATGAAAAGTGCAAAGGTGACAACAAATTTGGCTGCAACTACACCGTTAATAATATATATATTTCAATCTATATCCAGTGTCAGAGACTTTAGAGAATGAGCTCAGCCTCATTTTGATCTGTTCTGGGCTCTGGGTTGAATCACTATTTTGCTGTGTATCTGTCTGTACAGGTCTGAACACTTTGGCAGCCAGAAATATGTAGCTAACTAGCCCTACCTGCTGTTGACTCAGTGTTTGCCCTCTGGCTCTCTCAAGGGCAGCACAACCTAAACGTTACTCCTTTGTTTAGAGAAATCCCCTCTCCATCTCTTGTTTCAATGTACTGTATGTAATAGACATTCTAGCCTGGGAGCTTCAGAGGTCTATGTTGTGAGCTACCTGGGGTTGTTGCTGGCTGCAGGCTGCCCTCTGGTGTTGGCCTGAGTAATATCAGCATTTCCTCTGAACTCCGAAGACATTTGAACCTGATGTTAGGAGGTATGCAGCATGTGTCTGCAACGTGGTACCTGTATGAACACGGCTGTTTGTGCGTGTGTGTGTTTGTGTGTTAATAGCTTGAATTTCTCAATGTTATTCAGCCCCCTGTTGCACCTGTGATCAAGCGGAATCTTATTCCTCGATTCCTGAGCGAAGAGAAAGCTTTGTTGTCGTTTCATGCCGAGCTGCAGCCCAATGGCAGTAGTGTTTAGAGCCACTTCTTGTTAAGCATGCATTATAATCACTTGCCTGCCTTTTGCTGAGGTAAGGTGAAGTCAGATCATCTGGGGCGGCAGGGTAGCCTAGTGGTTAGAGCGTTGGACTAGTAACCGGAAGGTTGCAAGTTCGAATCCCCGAGCTGACAAGGTCGTTCTGCCCCTGAACACTGTTCCTAGGCCGTCATTGAAAATAAGAATTTGTTCTTAACTGACTTGCCTTGTAAAATAAAGGTCCAATTAAATTTTTTTTTTTTAAATCTCCCATCAAACTAATCTAAAATCACATTTCAGATAACTAAACCCCCCCCCCATCTACTGTTTCAGCAAACTAATTATTGGGTTGCATGTTTATAGATCTGGAAAGCAAGCCTCAACCTGACTTTTTCAGCACTCCTCTGCAGCTTCCCAGAGATCACTCGGCACGCATGAATAGACAGTCACAGTCAAAGAGGGAATTGTTTACTTTTTATCATTGACAGGTAGACCAGCTGTCTACAGTACATGTAATATTCATCTGATCCTACCCCCGGACAATACCTAATAAGTCCCTCTCAACACAATCCCATTCCCAAGCCACACTTTAATATCTAACACTACCCCCATCCGGGTTTATTGTCCAGTACACTGACTTTATGCCTGTGTTACATTGACTGGGAGAGCCCTGTGTTGTCTGTGGCTTCTTTGGGTACAAACAATAAGAGCTTCAAACTCCACTCCAGCATTGTCTCTATGTGCCTGATCAGTAGGATGTTCACGCTGAGATTTAGAGGTAACACACACACAATGAGCAGACACACAAACCCTGTCATTACATTTACCCCCAGGCAGGGAAAGCCCCACTGCCCCATCCCACACTGGCTCCTGTAGGTAGAGCCTGTGTGTTCCTCCACGGTAGTGCTGAGAGGCATGTCTCCTAATCCTTTTGTCGCTCTGTGTTCCTCTAGTATGTCTGCTGACAAACACTCCAACGATAAGAGGACAGAGTATCCATGGTGAGCCAGTGATAGCTGTATGTTGTTCCCGGAACATGGGCTGTGAAGGGAGCATCTGGACCGTGTTGTCTCTAGGTCAACAGACTGTGTGTCTGGCACCGCTGACGTGGCAGGGTTTACAGCCATGCATGGTGCAGCGAATTTTTGTGCGGGCAGTTCAATGTCAGTGCCATGTTCCACCTTGTGTGTCTTTGAGTGTGTGTCCGTCTCTGTGTGGGCCAGGTGTCGTCTGAGCAGGCCCCAGCCCACCGTCAGCACCAGCAGGAGGGCCAAGGTCACGGTGGCCAGGGCCCAGCAGGGCTCACCCAGAGCAGACAGGACATTGTTGGGGAGGCTGGGAAGGCACATAGTGAGAGAGCTGGTTCTCTCCATGCAGACCTTCACCCAAAGTCTCCAGCTCTGACCCCCACAGACACCACAGAGAACCCACACCAGCAGACAGCAGAGGAAGTAAATGATGTGGGGCAGGCACTTTTCCTGGTCCTCTCTCCCTCCTCTCTGGCTGTCTGTGTCCCTGCTCTGCCCGTCCTCTACCTCCACTGTCACCCCATGGTGATGTGCAGGAGCTTTAGAGCCCGGAGTTTTACTACGTCCGCCTGTGTCCCCGTCCACTGCTCTACCTCTGCCACCATGGACCTGGGGCCACTGCAACTTCATGGCAGTCTCCACGGCAACAAGAGGAGTGGTCATCAGCAGCACCGCCCAGTAAGTGTGGCTGAGGAAGAGCAGGAAGCGCAGGGCAATGACATCAGAGGACGTGGAAAACTGAGGTAGCCAGGGGTCTGCAAACCAGAGGACAACCAGGATAGCTGAGGGACAACAAAGACCAATCAATCAAATAGAGAAATGTGGAGGATGGGACTAGAAGCATGAGGATTGGGACACTGAAGTAGGCCATAGGAGTATAAAGAACTCCCATTTAAATTGTAAGATCACTAAAGGTCAAATTCAGTGATTAGCACATTGATATATTTTGCCTTTCTGTAATACACATCGTTTCCAGTGTTTACGACACTGAAGGTGCAGGTTGACGGTCACTAGACTTGACACTGAATCATATGGCTTATTCTCACATCTGTTGATAGCGGTTGAGGCCAGACTGGATGACCAAGGACACACTGATTATTCACTGTTGTACTGTGATCGCTGACATCCTGTGAACACTGTATGATTCTATAGGAGCTGACAAAGTCACTGCCTTTTGTTTTGACAGGCTGTCTCCAGGGGCGTGTTCTCTTCTTCTGTGCTGGGTTTACACAGTGATTCTGTGCCCTGTTGGAACTTGTAATAAACCAAATTGGGGTCATTCCACGAATAGAGTACATTATGGGTCGTGTTAATTTCACCTAATTGTAACACATTTTCAATTTCATTTAAAAAAAAAAAGCATTGTTTTCCCCTTCTCAAATAGTTCAAATAAAAAAATGACTATAGCAAGTGCCAATAAAGTGCATTAAAGTAACGGTAGCAGGGTTGACGACTTCATCTTAAAGATCAGCCATAAATCCCCTTGACTGGGGGAATGGAAGCTTGTCGTGTGCAACAGGGAGAGCTATTGAATGCTTCACAAAACAATGTAAGCTGTTAAAACATTTATAGCCTGACTATTAGATGTCAGGCTAAAAAAGGAATATTTTCACCATATTAAAACGAGAGTTCAGGGTTGACCTTAAAATGAGGGACAGACAGTAAATGAGTCACTCATCACATGAAATAAATAATAATATTCAGAAGTGAGTGTCAAAGCAAGAACATGACTAGGGCTTAACAATGATGGTGAAAACATGGAGAAATAGTAGGCTGAAGTGGTTTAAAATCTTCCTAGAAGTTGGGGAAACACGACGAGGGACATTTCCAAATGCAGATTTTTGGTCTTTTCATGAGAAGAATTTGATGGATTGTATACCAGGCTTTTAAAATTCAAGAGGTGCGCAAAATGTACTCTATTCATGGACTTTAGCAACTGCTCCCCTTTCTGTTTTCTTATTACAAGGAAAAACAGGTGGTTGTAGCTGTACACGGCAGAGATGGGGTTAGAGGTGGACACGTACTTGTGACTACGAGGTCTGTGAAGAGCAGCAGGCAGTTGCAGCAGAAGCTGACTGCACTGAGAGAAGCAGTGACCATGGGCAGGAAGAGAAGACTGCAGGCCAGTTTACACACACACACCACAGCCGCTCCCTCCAACACACCATCCATGGCTAAAACAAAACAAAACAGACAAGAGGTATATATTATAAACCATTGTTGGATTATCACTGGATTTCTTTTTGACTCCAGTTGGCGCATACACTGATCACCACCCAGGTCTTTTCACTATGTAGGACCTGGGTGTTGAAACTCTTTTGTTAAGCACCCTGGGAGTCAAGGGCCATATTCACTGCTTGAGACAGCTTACTGTACGTACAAAACATAGCATCTAAACTCAATGCATTAGACCCCTAGAATGACTTAAAGGCCCAATGCAGCCATTTTTATCTCAATATCATGTATTTTATGGATAACAATTTAGTACGTTATTGTAATAGTTTTCCATTAAAATTGTAGCAGATAATACAGAAATAGCTTTTTCTCAAACAAGAATTTTGCTTGGCGTGTCTAAGTGCAGAGAGGTTTGGAACTAAAACGTATACCACCTGGTGACATCTGGGCAAGCCAAAACTCCACAGATGCACAACGTGCTGATAAGAATGTATTTTCAACCAGCAACTTTCAGGAAATAACACTGATCAAACGTTCACTTTTACAGTGTTAGGGCTCTATTCAATCTGTATTGCTGAAGTGTTACAGACAGGAAATTACCTTAAATGTCTAGCGCGCTATTGGGCCGTCATCTGCAGCAAAAATTATGTTGATTGCAGTGGGCGTTTAACTCAAGACCCATCATGTGAAATACTGTCGCAAATATATGCAAGCAATACTTAAAAAAATAATTTTATGCTGTTGTCATCCAAATGATGTCGATCTGCTGCAACAGATCAATATCTCTTTGTATAAATTAGCATTAATCCATGGCCTTCTCAGCCACCCATGAATGTTTTTGGTCACTGAAATGTCAATAGACAGCAGTGTATGATATTTTTTTTAGGTCGTTTTTTGGCCTTTCAACTTTTGAGATCCATAACAAACTTATTATCATATGTATTATCTTTTTATTTCGATCATCTGTAATAAGGGTACGGTTAGGGTACAGTATTATCGGGAGTACAAGAATATACAAATACACTTAAATGTACCTTCAGAGGTACACATAAATCTCACATGGTATTCTTCGGTACCTTTTAGGGTACATGTGCGGATAATTTTGTATGATGGTAAATTTGTGTACCCAATATTCTGAATATAAATAAAGGTACAATCATCACACACTCAAAAAAACATGCCCATCATTATCATATTTCCCAGCATGCTCTTTTGCAGATAGATTTGTACAAATATTTGCATGAACATTGATTGATTTCATTTTGTCTAGCAGAAGATCAATAATATGCATTTACTGAGATGGTTGTTCCTGTTTAGGTAGTCCAATTTAGACATTTTCCCCAACTTGGCAATCATTCTAAATGCAGGTTGCGGGTGAGCCAACATAATGTGACTATGTCGCCAGCAAACCAGGAGTTTCAGACCACTGTGTTGGGGTAAAACTGTTGAAGTATTATATACGGTATGTTATGTATTGTGACTCATGAGTTTAACTTCAATGATAAAATATTCACATAGGCACTCACTTGATGAAGGCTACAGGACTGAAAGCCATTGAATGCAACAACCATGTCTTTGTCACTTGCAAACACAGTCATGGGTGGTACTGGTAACTATAAAATTAACTTAAAAGGCACACTGGGATATATGCAAATAAGGTTTTATACCCTATAGTGTTAAAACAACACCCAAAAACCCTTTTAAATGAACATTTTTGCCACTTAAAAAGGAACTTTGTCACTGTGGTGGTAACCTAAAAAGGCACATTTGTAACTTTTCCTAAGGTACGTTCTTGTACCTGTACCATCTTGTCGCTAAGGTACACTATTGGCTCTTTTAAAAGGTACGAACTGAAATTGTACAACTATGTACCTATAACTAAAAAGGTACAAAGGCTCTTCACAGCTCTTAGTCTGTTGTCAGTCTTTTCAACCGACATATTTGACATACATAATTACATTTATTCATACAGTAATTATTATTTACATGTCCCCACCTGGGATTTGAACACGCAACATCTTGGTGCACAGCATTCTAGCTAGCTACTTCCCTCGCCGTAATGTTAACATAACTGCGGAAAAGCAGTGATTAGAACACTGGATTATATAACTATGTTCTATCCCCTGAAGGGATTCAACTGTCATCACACAAATGACAACATCACTGGAGCGATGTAATGACTTTTTACCCTTCCGAGACGTGTGTGTTGTCAGTATGACATCATCACTGGACAGCTATAATGACTTCGTACTCTTCTGCGATGGTTCTATCAATCTCACTGTTGTTGACTGTTGAAGGTACAACAACACTGTGGTTCACAAACTGAGGGGCGCAGTGGTTCGGCAAGGGGTGCACAGGGGAAACACCCTTCATCTAATATTCCTAAATGTTTTCAAATTATGAGATGTATCCACCAATCTAAAGAGAGGAATTGGCTGAAACTTTACAGCCTGCCATTCCGCTCTGTGGACAACAAATTCCATTCTTAGGGCGGAGACACAAGCATCTCGTCATTATATCCAGCAACTCTGGCTGCAGTGAACAGCACGACTTTCCTCTCTAAACAGT
The DNA here is from genome assembly GCF_023373465.1 of Oncorhynchus keta. Classification (NCBI taxonomy): domain Eukaryota; kingdom Metazoa; phylum Chordata; class Actinopteri; order Salmoniformes; family Salmonidae; genus Oncorhynchus; species Oncorhynchus keta. The sequence goes on along the minus strand of NC_068441.1, from coordinate 7,497,827 downwards.
GCAGAGGTGGAAGACGTCTGTAGATGGCTTGGTAACTTCAGTTTGACTTGACATGAAACGAAACTAGTGTTTAATCCCGGTGCTGAGCTAGTGCGTAGCAGCTAATTAATGTATAACATGTTGTTGTAGACTGTTATGCATGTCCCTACTGCAACCAAATTGATAATCGCTAGAGTAAATGTTTGTGTTTGCTGTTCTCCGAATATCAGTTGAGTTTTAAATGTTTAGAAATTCAGTAAATAAACTTTAACTTTATTTATTTGTAATCATTGGGGAGTGGGTGGTTGTAAATGTGCCATACTGTAGGTTTAGCTGAAATGACGCAAATGTCATGAGAACTCTAGCACACGAACAGACACTCCTCCCCCATGTCTGATTTGTTTTGAGTTATGCCTCACTGCCAGTTTCTGTCTTTAAGCAAACTAACACTCTCAAGCCCATCTCCACCATCCTAGCAACAATCGAACAGATGAGTCTAAACTACAGCCCACGGCAATGCATTGTGGTGGTCGTTCAATGATCCCAATTCAGTCAAGGAGTGAGTTTGCATGAAAATCGTTGGTAAATTTGAATTAGTACCTTACCTGTGAACACAGGCGCCTCCAGCAGCACGTCAGTGTGAGCCAAACAGCTCTCTTCCTTTCTATCCACCTCCCCACGCCCCTCCCCCTGTGGGACATGTTCAGTCCAGGGGGGCAGGGTTCCGGTCTGTGCTCAGAGGGCACTTTCGGTACTGCATTTTAGCTGAAGCCAAGCCCAAAAGGACAATTCCCATAGACTGCCCCATAGAGAAGTCCAATTTTAAAATTCCTAAAAAGACACTTTCATTATCGCCTTTGTACCAAAAATATCCATTGAATTTTCCCAGTTATTTTCATTGTGGCCGATTTTTTTTCTCCATCACTCACGGCCGAAGATATTAACATTTAATATCCACCCAATGTCTGCCATCCTTTTGGATGTAGACGTGCCCTCCAGGACGTCTATGTCGCCAGATGTTACAGAAGATCATCCAGGACATCAGCCACCTGAGCCGCGGCCTGTTCACCCCGCTACCATCTAGAATCTAGAAGGCAGAGACAGTGCAGCTGGTGGGACTGAGAAACAGATAAACAGCTTCTATATACAGGCCATCAGACTTTCAAATAGTCACCACTAACCACTAATCGGCCTCTGCCCAGTACTGTTAGGGCAGCAGTCTCTATGTACATAATCATTGAACACTGGTTACTTGAATAATGTGTGCATACATTTTTACCCACTTCATATGTAAATACAATATTCTATTCAAGGTTAATCTTGTAAAACTACTGCTGTACACAACTGTTCTATTCATATACTGCCTATACACACCATTATATACATATATATTTATATTCCCGGACTATGCCATTGCTGGTTTTGATATCTCCTAATTCCTTTGTTTTTTGTTTTAATTTTTTTGTATTGTTAGGTATTACTGCACTGTTGGAGCTAGAAACAAGCATTTCGCTGCACCTGTGATAACATCTACAAAATATGGGTACTAGATCAATACAATTTGATTTGTTGTGTTCGTATCTGTCTGTCTGTCTCCACCTGTCTCTCTGTCTGTCTGTCTAGTGAAACTGGCACCTCTGTGGTGTCCTTTGTAGATTGATGTGTTCTGTTGAGAAATGACATCTTGTTGTTGGGCAACATTGCCATTGATAGTAGACTGCTGTTTTACATGTCCATAATGTGATCACTCAGATATTCTTATCTAATAATTTGGTACTGCCATCTCATGCTGAAACGTGCACATAGCGTTCAGGTTGCAAAAACACATCTCTGATAGCAGTGCTGCAGGTCAATTCTAATTTAAGGTCATCACTTCAGGAAGTAAACTTAAATAACAATAAAACCATTTTTTAACAATCTATTTACAGTGACTTCTCGATCAACTGAGCTATTTATTTGAAAAGTTTTTCAATTTTTGGATTTGAAATTAAAATCACTTCCTGTGTGGTTTTATAAAATGTGGTTTTATGAGTTAGGCTCGCTTTATGGAGTTTATTCAAATGTACTTGCTACGATTGTGATATATTGTTGTCTCACCTAGCTGTCTGGATAAGAGCATCTGCTAAATGACTAGAATGTCAAATGTTATGGAATGAAAAGTGGCTAAATGTATCATGGTTTACCAACAAATTGATTAAATCACACAACTAATGGTTATTATATGGTAATGCATTATATTTATGCCCATTCAAAATGTATAGTCTTTTTTATTGTAGTATATTTATTATTGTTTCAGGGTATAACCAAATATTCTACTTTGCGCCATAGGGGCTACATGGGCAGTAATTTAACAGAGACCCCCCCTTGTTTTTGAACCCTGGCCTCATCCTCAAATTCTTTAGAGTTGAGAAGTAGTGAAGACACTAGTTGAAGACACTATGTGAGCGTGAGAGCGTATTACTATGAGGATGTTTGATACCCAGTGGTGTAAAGTACTTAAGTAAAAATACTTTTACATACTTTTAAGTAGTTTTTTGGGGGTATCTGTACTTTACTATTTATAATTTTGACAACTTTTACTTCACTACATATTCCTAAAGAAAATAATTAGACTTTTTACTTCATACATTTTCATTAACACCCAAAAGTACTCGTTACATTTTGACAGGAAAATGGTCCAATTCACACACTTATCAAGAGAACATCCCTGGTCATCCCTCACGTAAAGCAGAAATGATGATGCCTTGATATTATGGTGCAGACAGTTGACAGCCTGTCAAACGAAAAGCTGTCACCAATTATGTCACTACAATGAGGCATATCCTAAACCCAAGTTTATATCACAGCAATTATGTCAATTCTGAATATATTTAGGCCTATGTTGTAGTTTTTATATTTCCAAAATCTGCTTCAGTGAAAGCAAATCCTCGCCTGCAGCACCCAGAAGTGAACAGTAGGCGACCCGGAAGGTCTGAACTCCGACTGAAGGCAAGCAAAAGGAACATCTTATTATTTTATAAAATATCATTAAATCTACCATCGAGGTCTCAGGTTTGTATACATTTTTTCTCCTCTCTTGTGTGCAAATTTAAAAACGTTCGGCTGCATTGCTATTTTGAAAGCAGTTATCGCTACCATTTGAGTCGTCAAAAAGTTCAAATAAAAAAATACTAGCCATTACCAGAGCATATTTGAAAAGGACAACGTTCTAGTTATATTGTGCATAGCACACGGAAATGCGGCAGATGAGATGCAGTTATGCTACTATTCTGGAACTAAATGATGGATTTGCATAGCGAGAGAACCCAGTTGTCCATAACGCATTGCATTTTGCAAGGCATGATTGTTGTAGGAAGTGTCTCGTTTTTTTTTCTTCCTCGAGCCGGGCTATTCAAACCTGCAAATCTAAGTAAACAATCATCCGAACACTTACGCTAATGCAAAGAAATGGATTACAAATGTGCATGCATCGAGACACGTTTACTTTTTTTAGGCGAATTAGTACTGTACATTTGGGATCTGCAGAATATGGCGTCCAGTCCTTATAAAAAATAAGACAGGCTGCCATTTTTGTTTTCCTTTTGTCTGAATTCTTTAAATAAAACTGTCTGAGAATGTGGGAGAGGCTGTGGAGCGAGGCACCAGGGGGGATCAGAGTTGCTCTGCAGTCAAAATGATCTTTATATGATGTGTTATGTGTTAGCGTTTTAAGTTCTAAAGGTTTTTATTTTATTTTTGATCTGCAAATAGACGTAGACGTCCAGATAGAATAAGGAAAAGTTAAGTAGGCTAACTTTTGTTTTTAGTTCACAAGTCTAGACCTGCCTCAAGTGATTTGTCTACCCTTGTTATAGGCTGATAATTGAGTACTCATTTATTTTCTGTTTTAAGATAATGATTTATAGAGCAAATAATAGCCTATAGTATTCGTATTGCAAATATGACGTTGGGCTAATGTTGCACTATTGACAGAGGCTGACTATATCTAATTTGCCGCTAATTGTCTGAAGATGGATAACCTGCAGCCTAATATTTTTAATTTCCTTAAACACGACTAGCCTATACATTTCGGTTTATGGGTTACAGTAATTTTAAAAATCGTACATCTGACTGGCTAGAAAGCAATAGACACCATTTTGAGAAACAGCAGTATTTGGGTTTTTATTGCGTAGGGGCATGACACAGAACGATAAAATCACTGATATCGGTTCAAATGTACTTTACATCTGCGGACACATTTCAGATAGCGGTTCTCACCACAGATGTTTTCAGCATGCAGCTATTTCTGCGGTGACTCAAATAGTTTAGGTGGTTCACTGTCTGTAGTGTAGGTGGCTATTTCACTGTCTGTAACAACTAATGCAAAATAGTGTAGTGTTTCAATTGAAGACTTGATTCCTCAATACAATTGAAATTTGATTCAATATTGTATACTGACACAAATGTGGGTTAAATTTTTGTTGTTATTAAAAAGTAATGTTGCTCTCCTTGAATAGCAACTTGAGCACTACTTATACATAATGGACATCAAGCCATGTTTGCATGTGGGAAGGTAATGGGATACATTTGCTCCTTTGTTAAACATTTTTGCACTGGTCAACTCTTTGATGGTTGGAACATTTTACAGAGTGTGGCTTCAATCGGAAGTAGGCATTATGGGGATTTCAAGGGGCTCAGTCAATAACAAGAGTGAAGTGTGTTCATTTCCCAACATTGATCCCGGGAACCCAAAGTGTAGAACTGTGTTGGATTTTACTCCAGCTGAGTATCAATAAGAAGCATAGTTAGTATATCAGATTAGCAACCTATTATCACCTATTCTCTCTGCAGCCTTAGTTATGTGGAAGAGTTAAGATTTAATCTATTTGATTGTCTTGCTAATGGGAGTAATTGATTTAGATTGAAACCTGCACACAGAACATTCCGGGCACTGACTCTTTTTTTTTATAGATCTTGCAGCTGGACCTGATCCAAGGCTTGATTCTCAACCATGTCCATGTTATCCCTGAAATAACCTTTTAAAAAGTCTGTCAGTTTAGTGTTGAGTTAAATGTGATTGATTTATTGAAAACAGTATACAGTCTTGGTTCTAGGGGTTGCCATGGCATAGACCGATTTTTTTCCCCCCCTGTTTGATTGTTGATTATGGCAGTAATACATTTGTAGGCGTTACAGCCTCCGTCTGACAGGATGCTCTAAACTCCATCTCGAATACACAAAGGACTCTACTTTAATATAGTTTGACACTTTCCTCTGTTGCCTATGAAGAGGTGTTGTTATTATCACCAACATCAAACATGGCATATCAAAGACAGAGACAGCCGTCATATGGGGGAGATTATCAACTCTCTACCTATATTCCGCTCTTGCCCAGGAGACAGAGTGCCTCCAGGAAGTGAAATGGACACCCTGTCGGCATGATTAGGGAAATATTTTGTGTGTTTTTGTTCATACGGCTGGACGTATCATTTTAGTTTCTTTTGGCTGATGCAAGTGGACTGTGTTACGCTGCTGCTAAGTCAAACAGACTTTAGAATGGTGGACTGTGCCAAAACACACAATGCAATTTGTCATATAAAGAAATGAATAAGGCTTGAAGAGAGAAGAGATGGAAAGAAAGCCCACAGATCGCAGACATCTATGAGAGAGCAGCAGGCTCTACCATGGGACAAAGAGCAGCAATGCCACTTGCCCCAAATTCTTCCAAATATGACTTTTTCATAGAGAGATTGGAGTAAAAGCCTGTTCAATGACATTCACTCTAAATTGATTCAGTGGAACGTCAGGGATATAGGTTCTTTTGTTCCCTATGAAAATATCGACAATGGAGGCTACAGAAATACCATCTATTTTCAAACGCCTCAACCATCAATGCAATTCTAGTTTTAATCACAAAATGGTATAGGGAACTGCCAATATGGTAAGTGTTTCTTAACAAGCTATAGCTCCCATGTGATGTTATGGTGTTTATTTGGGGAGATGCCCATCATGCAGTGTGATGGTTAGAGTGTCTGTGCGATGGAGAGGGAGAATAAACAAGGCCTCATGGGTATTTCCCTGCCTAATGAGGGGATCCCTATTGAGTCACACATTTGATTTTATTTGAATCCTCTGCAAATTCTCAGCTGTCTTGTGGGGTGACGGTCGGGAAGTTGTGACTCAGAAAAGTGCGATTATTAAGCTCTATACTTAGCTACAGTGCGTGTGGAACTGGAAACACAACTTCCGTGGTGGACATGACGGAGGAAGAGGAGGAGAGAAAGTTAGAAAGTAGTTCCATTTACTTTGAATCGTGAGGCTAGAATACAATACATTTACAAACGTACGCCCAGTGTTTGGCAAGTGGCTAAATGGCCAGCATGAACTACATACGTCTATTGCAAGAAGTCTATTGGAGATTCAGCAACTATTTATGAACTCATTAAAGTGCTACATGCATTTGAATGAATTGTGAGGCTGAATTAGCTGTGTTGTTGTTGTCATATCTATTTATATGGACAGTGTGCAGAAGGTAGTATTTACATCTGGTTTGTTCGTCACAGGATGGCTGAACCTCGTTTTAATAATCCCTACTTCTGGCCCCCACCACCCAACATGCCTGGCCAGGTGAGTACTGACTGTCTAAGACTCTACCCTCACATTCAACAACAGGGTAGTTAGTATAAAAGAGGACGAGGAAGAAGATGATGATGGCGGACAGTAGACTGTGAAGATTGTCAATTATTATTCTAGGTGATGTAACATTGAGACTCAAGAGCAGTGAAAGGTATTTTGCCCGCTTGATTGTCATGCAAATGTCCATGTAAAGTATGCACTATTTTTTACGACTCACTTGAAGAGAGGACATAGATTACTGTTAATGTGCTTCGGGTACATTGTTGAGTTATTTTCCTGTGAGTCCATTGGAGGGAGCCAAAGCAGAACAAATTTATGTAAGCCCACACAGACGTTAACTAAGGACTGTTCTTCTGTCTCTGTGTGTTGTTGTCTCCCTGCTGTCAGCTGGATAACCTTGTGTTGATCAACAAGATCAAGGAACAGCTGATGGCTGAGAAGATCAGACCGCCCCACCTGCCGTCTTCCACAGTTCCCTCCCAACAGCAACTGCTGGGGAATCCTACACAGACAGAAAGTGGGCAGCATGTCCAGATGTCAGTTGAGAAACTGCAGCAGATGCAACAAGAACTCCATGCCCACAGCCCGTCCCATCCAGACATTGCCCTGCACGCCCGGCCAGCCTCCAGCTCTGTTGCAGGTACTCTGACCGCCCCCACCTCCCTTCACCAGGCCAGGCTCCACTGTCCATTGACCACCACCACCACTCACACACTTCTATTCTCAGAGGCGGTTCAAATCAGAATGCGTCTCTACTGTATGTCTTGTGATCACACCCCCTCCCATCCTCCTCAATCTCATCAAGTGATTGGCACACATCCCCTCACTTTTTATAAATACTTTTTGTGTCACTTGTAATTACTGTAATAGGCCTACTTATAATCTTTTTCTATCGTTGATAGATGGATGGGGAAAATACTTGTTGAGCCTTGTATGAGCCAGGCTTTATATTTCCTGTTAATTTTCTATGGTAAGAGTTTTTTTTGTTGTAAATTCTGTGAATTTTCTGCACATCTCTAACAGGACGTATTCTTGGTGATGTAAACTTTAATCTGGATGATAAAACAGCTATAAAAGCTAGAGGATTGTGGGAAGACTGGCATTTGCGTCAAATCATAGACCAACCCTCTAGAACGAACCACCTGTCAGGTAATCACATGATTTTTTGACACAGTAATGCCCGTCTGGCACATAGGAGAGACTGGGGTTAGTTCAGCCAAAGGGGTAAGTTGAGCCATGCTTGTTTCTAGGAAACCATACACAAAATGTATAATTTGACCAAGGTCATCCTTTCATGGCGTCTGTGAAGGAAGAAACCACATGGAAAAGGTGTTAAGCAAGTTAGGTCCAAAAAAAAAGATTTTCACCATGTCAAATTCATTTGTGTTAAGAGGTTTCATGATGCTTCTATCTAAACCAAAGTAGGTCATTTAAAAAAGAGTTCTATACATCAGTTGGGGGTCTCTATAAGCTACAATATGAGGTCCTATACCTAGCATGAAAGTACATCCTTGTAACTGTGTGGGCTAATATAGTCAAAATGTTTGCCTTGGGGTAAGTTCAGCCAATGGCCATGGGGTTAGTTGGTTGAGCCAATGGCAAGTTGAGCAAATTGAAGTGTTTTCTTCCCAGGTGTAATGCAAGGCATATGAGGTAACAACAGGGCCTGGCCTGTGTTAGGTGTTAAAAAAAAGTACAACATGTTTGTTAGGTGTTAAGCAAATGTTAAAATGTGCTTAAAATTATTTAAATGCAACAAAAATAGCTTAAAATGATTAAAAGGCTAAAAAAAGTTATTGTGATTGTGTTTGGGAAATAAAGATAGACCTGGTTTTGAGAAGGTAGTGGTAATATTTAATTCATTACAGAAATTGTAGGCATCTTTACTTACCCTGTCCCCCATCCGGAGTAATTCGTGCAAACATACCACTTTTTTAGACGAGCTATGTTTTCATGAATTCAGATTATTTATAGGGATACACAACACCCTAAAATATATGTAGATATCTTTGTTAGAAATAATACTATATTTCCCTTGACGGAGTGATGCTGAATGTAAAAAATGGCTCAACTTACCCAACCCCCCACACGGAAAGAGAGGCAGACTTCCATAGCCCATTCCAAGATTCCTGTACTGTTGGCGTTTAGACTAATCCAGGCCTCTCAAAATGTGACAAGACTTTTGGCGTATCAATGTGATTTCAAACTACTTCAGCCAACAACTAGGCACAAAGAGTTCTACTATGTTGAGCGAATAACTAAAAGGGAACATGTCAATAGTTAATTTTGAGCATTGTCTCTGAAAAAGTATGCACAATTTTAAGAAGTATACATGTAACTGACTGAATTCTTCTGTTGGAGATTAGTCATTACATGATTATATAGTGATTATTTAGTTTGTGAGTCATTTTTACCTCTTGACTTGCCAGGTCTGCCACTTTCCTCTCGAATGGGCAACCATAACACCTCAGAGGCCGTCACTCTGGCCACACCCAACTCCAATAGTCTGAGCCGACTAGGCGGAGCCCCCTCACCACATCATGTCCTCTCAGGCTTGGCCAGTGGCCCTGGGATGGAGCAAATCAAAAGTAACGGAGGCCTTGCTGGACTGCTGGGGCCCCCTCCCAAGATGGAGGGGCGAGGCCGTAAGAAGATAAAAGCTGAGAACGGTGGTGGCTCTCTGTTGGTGGTGCCTTATCCCATCCTAGCCTCAGGCAACGACCAATCCTGCCACACCATCACCCCCAAACAGGGCAAATGCTACAGGCATGAGCACACATGAACCTTTTACAGACTGCTTGCTACATGTTGATTATCCTTCAAATGTCTTACTGTCATATTGATTGCTTCCGGTGTCTTCCATGTGTGTGTTGTTTTGCGCAGGTGTAAATCGTGCCCGCTGACCTTCTTCTCCAAGTCAGACATGCAGATCCACTCCAAGTCCCACACAGAGGCCAAGCCTCACAAGTGTCCTCACTGCTCCAAATCCTTCGCCAACGCATCCTACCTGGCCCAGCACCTCCGCATACACCTGGGCGTCAAACCTTATCACTGCTCCTACTGCGAGAAATGCTTCCGCCAGCTTTCCCACCTGCAGCAGCACACCAGGTCAAATCATGGACTAATTTGATCATCAGTTTAATACTGTTTTCATGTACTCACCGGTGTAGTGATGATGATGTATCTTTCCCAGAACCCCAAAGTCATGTGTGTACTACGCTTTTAAAGTTTATTTACAGTACTGTTAATTATTTGCCTTCATAGATTATACATTTGAAAAAAAAAATATATATATATATATTTTACTTTTTATATATACTTTTACCTTTATTTAGCTAGGCAAGTCAGAAGACATTTTTTTATTCACAATGAAGGCCTAGGAACAGTGGGTTAACTGCCTTGTTCAGGGGCAGAACGACAGGTTTTTTACCTTGTCAGCTCGGGGATTCGATCTAGCAACCTTTCGGTTACTGGCCCAACGCTTCAACCACTAGGCTACCTGCCGCCCCGCTCCTTAAAAGCAGCCGAACTGGCTGTGATTGGGAACGATTCCCATAAATAGCCCTACAAATACAAATTGGTATTTTTCCGCGCATCTGCTAAGATATTTTTTTGTATTTCCTCACATAGTTTATAATTTGACTCATGAAGTTATCTTAGCAAATATGTCACCATTGGTTTAGTATGTTTTTAATTGCATAAACATATCACCAATCAATCAGGAGGATAGGCCTATTACGCATTCAAAAGTACCATTTTGATCATCCGTAGGTAAACATAATAAACACTAAAAATAATCCATTTAAAGTCGGCCGATACTTCTACAATCAACGTCTAGGCCTGTCAAGCAATCCCTTGTGTATGAAGAATGTCCATCACCCAAAGAACTCCCAGGCAACTTGACACAACTATGGGAAGCATTGGAGTTGAGCGTGGAAAAACCCAGCAGTCTTGCAGTTATAGATTAAGAAAACGGTGCACCTAGCACCTACTAACATACCCCGTTCAAAGGCACTTAAATCTTTTCTCTTGCCCATTCACCCTCTTAATGGCACACATACACAATACATGTCTCAATTGTTTCAAGGCATAAAAATCATTCTTTAACCTGCCTTCTCCCCTTCATCTAAACTGATTGAAGTGGATTTAACAAGTGACATCAATAAGAGATCATAGCTTTCACCTGGATTCACCTGGTCAGTCTGTCATGGAAAGAGCAGGTGTTCTTAATGTTTTGTACACTCAGTGTATAAAGTTGAAGTCAGAAGTTTACAAACATTTTAGTCGAATAGATGTATTTCGCAATTCCTGACATTTAATCCTTGTAAAAAATCCCCTGTCTTAAGTCAGTTAGGATCACCACTGTATTTTAAGAATGTGAAATGTCAGAATAATAGTAGTCAGAATAATAGTAGAGCGAATGATTTATTTCAGCTTTTATTTCTTTCATCACATTCCCAGTGGGTCAGAAGTTTACATTACATCAATTTAGTATTTGGTAGCATTGCCTTTAAATTGTTTAACTTGGGCCAAATGTTTTGGGTAGCCTTCCACAAGCTTCCCACAATAAGTTGGGTTTATTTTGGCTCATTCCTCCTGACAGAGCTGGTGTAACTGAGTCAGGTTTGTAGGCCTATAGAGTACCAGTTTTTCAGTTCTGCCCACAAATGTTCTATAGGATTGAGGTCAGGGCTTTGTGATGGCCACTCCAATACCTTGACTTTGTTATCCTTGAGCCATTTTGCCACAACTCTGGAAGTGTATGGAAACTTCTGACCCACTGGAATTATGATACAGTGAATTACAAGTCTGTAAACAATTGTTGGAAAAATGACTTGTGCCATGCATAAAGTAGATGTCCTAACCGACTTGCCAAAACTATAGTTTGATAAGAAGACACTTGTGGAGTGGTTGAAAAAGGAGTTTTAATGACTCCAACCTAAGTGTTTGTAAACTTCCAACTTCAACTGTATATATTAAGATATTTTCTGACTTTATTGAACTGACAGAGAGGCTTACAAAAGGGAAAGATAGAGTGGGGTTGTGTCAAAGGGCAGTAGGCCAGATTTTTTTCCTATGTCGACACCATAGACAAGTGTGCCGGAGCTTCATTAAATCTCCTCTTTACTATATCTTTTACAGGATTCACACTGGAGATCGGCCCTATAAATGTGCCCATACAGGTTGTGAAAAAGCCTTCACTCAGCTCTCCAATCTGCAGGTATGAACTGGACTGGGTTTTCAGTTAACCTCATGCTTGGTCTTTTAACCACATCCTGTTCTTTTAACCACACCTCTTGCACCCCGGGCCAAAAAATTTCCATCAACCTACACACACACACACACACACACACACACCAAACCTGTTTTAGTTTTCAGTCAGTCAACTTCTGTAAAATGTACTATGGGGAAGTCACGCACTTGCGACTTCGGTTGAAGAACAATTACGCCTGACAAATCTGATAAGCGTAAGGCTAGGCTTTATTCCTTCAGTTACACCGCTCTTCACCTCGGTGGGAACAGGAACAATTTTAGCATGAATCACACTACTAAAATAGACAATTGGAACAAATTTAATTTGACACATACCCCGAATGCAACAGGTGTAGACTTCACAGTGAAATGTTTACTTACGAGCCCTTTCCCAACAATGCAGAGTTAAAAAAGTAAGAACATTTAGCAAAATAAGTACATAAAATAAAGTACATAAAATAACAATAACGAGACTATATACAAGGAGTACCGGTACTGAGTCAATGTGCAGGGGTATGAGGTAGTTGAGGTAATTGAAGTAGTATGTACAGTACCAGTCAAAGAGTTGTCTACCAAGATGGCATAGCAGTTCAGACGTCTTTTGTCCTCGTCTTGTCTCGTATATATATATATATATATATATATATTTACAACTTTTTTCACATACATTTTATTTTTATTTTCCATCAACTCCTCTTCAAAACACTCCTGCAACCCGCCTCACCAATTTATATTTATAAAAAAGTATTATTTTACCTCAAATCTGTAATCCTCCAAGAAGCTAGCCAGAAACTAGCCAGAAGCTAGCCCAGAAACGAATCCAGAAGCTAATCGGAAGCTAGTTAGCTTCTTTACTGGCAAATCGTTAGTATCCAGCTAACCAGGGTTTGTGGTCATCAGCTATCCTTTAGCTCGAAAATCTATCGCCAGTTTTGTACAGCGCAGCACAGCGCGGCTCGGAACGGAACATACCGGACCAATTTTTCTCTCCATGTCCCTGGATTTCAACTGCTCTCTGGACATTCATACCTGGATCTCACAGCTAGCTAGCTGCTATCCGTGTGACTATCGGCTTTCGTCGATTCCTGAGCAAACATAAATTATTCCGGAGCTAGCCAGCTCCGTCAATCACTCCTGAGTTCCATCAATCACTCCTGGGCTGCAGTCACCTATCCGGACCTCGTTTTACTGCCTACGCGGAGCCCCACCGGGCCTTCACAACTGGACTGCCTGACGTTATCTACCCGAAGGAGTTATCCGGCTGGCTCCTCCGTCGCGACGTTACCTGAACGCCCATCTGCGGCCTGCTAACCGTTAGCTGTCTTACCGGCTGCTATCTAAATAGACAATCGGACAATTTATTTATTTTTTATTATTATTATGTTTTCTTCTTGGGCCTCTATAACTATATCTATTGTTTTTATTTTTGTTGTTGTGTGATTTGGATTAATCCCCTCTACCACACGGAACGCCACTAATCTACTGACGGAATGCAAGAGGTGGCTAATAACAGACCTCCATCCTATGCTAGCTTGCTACCGATGGCCTGGCTAGCTGTCTAAATTGCTGTGACCCCCAACCAACCTCTCCACTCACTGGACCCTTTTGATCACTCGACTAAGCATGCCTCTCCTTAATGTCAATATGTCTTGTCCATTGCTGTTCTGGTTAGTGTTTATTGGCTTATTTCACTGTAGAGGCTCTAGTCCTGCTCACTATACCTTATCCAACCTATTAGTTCCACCACCCACACATGCAATGACATCTCCTGGTTTCAATGATGTTTCTAGAGACAATATCTCTCTCTTTATCACTCAATACCTAGGTTTACCTCCACTGTATTCACATCCTACCATACCTTTGTCTGTACATTATACCTTGATACTATTTTATCACCCCCAGAAACCTCCTTTAACTCTCTGTTCCAGACGTTCTAGAGGACCAATTCTTATTGCTTTTAGCCGCACCCTTATTCTACTCTTCCTATGTTCCTCTGGCGATGTAGAGGTGAATCCAGGCCCTGCAGTGCCTAGCTCCACTCCTATTCCCCAGGCGCTCTCTTTTGACGACTTCTGTAACCGTAATAGCCTTGGTTTCATGCATGTTAACATTAGAAGCCTCCTCCCTAAGTTTGTTATTTTCACTGCTTTAGCACACTCTGCCAACCCGGATGTTCTAGCTGTGTCTGAATCCTGGCTTAGGAAGACCACCAAAAATTCTGAAATTTTAATTCCAAACTACAACATTTTCAGACAAGATAGAACTGCCAAAGTGGGCGGTGTTGCAATCTACTGCAAATATAGCCTGCAGAGTTCTGTCCTACTATCCAGGTCTGTACCCAAACAATTTGAACTTCTACTTTTAAAAATCCACCTCTCTAAAAACAAGTCTCTCACCGTTGCCGCCTGCTATAGACCACCCTCTGCCCCCAGGTGTGCTCTGGACACCATATGTGAACTGATTGCCCCCCATCTATCTTCAGAGCTCGTGCTGCTAGGCTACCTAAACTGGAACATGCTTAACACCCTAGCCATCCTACAATCTAAACTTGATGCCATCAATCTCACACAAATTATCAATGAACCTACCAGGTACCTCCCCAAAGCCTTAAACACGGGCACCCTCATAGATATCATCCTAACCAACTTCCCCTCTAAATACACCTCTGCTGTCTTCAACCAAGATCTCAGCGATCACTGCCTCATTGCCTGCATCCGTAATGGGTCAGCGGTCAAACGACCTCCACTCATCACTGTAAAACGCTCCCTGAAACACTTCAGCGAGCAGGCCTTTCTAATCGACCTGGCCGGGGTATCCTGGAAGGATATTGATCTCATCCCGTCAGTAGAGGATGCCTGGATATTTTTTTTAAATGCCTTCCTAACCATCTTAAATAAATATGCCCCATTCAAGAAATTTAGAACCAGGAACAGATATAGCCCTTGGTTCTCCCCAGACCTGACTGCCCTTAACCAACACAAAAACATCCTATGGCGTTCTGCATTAGCATCGAACAGCCCCCGTGATATGCAGCTGTTCAGGGAAGCTAGAAACCATTATACACAGGCAGTTAGAAAAGCCAAGGCTAGCTTTTTCAAGCAGAAATTTGCTTCATGCAACACTAACTCAAAAAAGTTCTGGGACACTGTAAAGTCCATGGAGAATAAGAACACCTCCTCCCAGCTGCCCACTGCACTGAAGATAGGAAACACTGTCACCACTGATAAATCCACCATAATTGAGAATTTCAATAAGCATTTTTCTACGGCTGGCCATGCTTTCCACCTAGCTACTCCTACCCCGGTCAACAACACTGCACCCCCAACAGCAACTCGCCCAAGCCTTCCCCATTTCTCCTTCTCCCAAATCCGTTCAGCTGATGTTCTGAAAGAGCTGCAAAATCTGGACCCCTACAAATCAGCCGGGCTAGACAATCTGGACCCTTTCTTTCTAAAATTATCTGCCGAAATTGTTGCCACCCCTATTACTAGCCTGTTCAACCTCTCTTTCGTGTCATCTGAGATTCCCAAAGATTGGAAAGCAGCTGCGGTCATCCCCCTCTTCAAAGGGGGGGACACTCTTGACCCAAACTGCTACAGACCTATATCTATCCTACCATGCCTTTCTAAGGTCTTCGAAAGCCAAGTCAACAAACAGATTACCGACCATTTCTAATCTCACCATACCTTCTCTGCTATGCAATCTGGTTTCAGAGCTGGTCATGGGTGCACCTCAGCCACGCTCAAGGTCCTAAACGATATCTTAACCGCCATCGATAAGAAACATTACTGTGCAGCCGTATTCATTGATCTGGTCAAGGCTTTCGACTCTGTCAATCACCACATCCTCATCGGCAGACTCGACAGCCTTGGTTTCTCAAATGATTGCCTCGCCTGGTTCACCAACTAGTTCTCTGATAGAGTTCAGTGTGTCAAATCGGAGGGTCTGCTGTCCGGACCTCTGGCAGTCTCTATGGGGGTGCCACAGGGTTCAATTCTTGGACCGACTCTCTTCTCTGTATACATCAATGAGGTCACTCTTGCTGCTGGTGAGTCTCTGATCCACCTCTACGCAGACGACACCATTCTGTATACTTCTGGCCCTTCTTTGGACACTGTTAACAACCCTCCAGGCAAGCTTCAATGCCATACAACTCTCCTTCCGTGGCCTCCAATTTCTCTTAAATACAAGTAAAACTAAATGCATGCTCTTCAACCGATCGCTACCTGCACCTACCCGCCTGTCCAACATCACGGTGTCTGGTTAGACTGTAAACTCTCCTTCCAGACCCATATCACACATCTCCAATCCAAAGTTAAATCTAGAATACGCTTCCTATTTCGCAACAAAGGATCCTTCACTCATGCTGCCAAACATACCCTTGTAAAACTGACCATCCTACCAATCGACTTTGGCGATGTCATTTACAAAATAGCCTCCAATACCGTACTCAACAAATTGGATGCAGTCTATCACAGTGCAATCCGTTTTGTCACCAAAGCCCCATATACTACCCACCATTGCGACCTGTACGCTCTCGTTGGCTGGCCCTCGCTTCATACTCGTCGCCAAACCCACTGGCTCCATGTCATCTACAAGACCCTGCTAGGTAAAGTCCCCCCTTATCTCAGCTCGCTGGTCACCATAGCATCTCCCACCTGTAGCACACGCTCCAGCAGGTATATCTCTCTAGTCACCCCCAAAACCAATTCTTTCTTTGGCCGCCTCTCCTTCCAGTTCTCTGCTGCCAATGACTGGAACGAACTACAAAAATCTCTGAAACTGGAAACACTTATCTCCCTCACTAGCTTTAAGCACCAACTGTCAGAGCAGCTCACAGATTACTGCACCTGTACAAAGCCCACCTATAATTTAGCCCAAACAACCTCTTTCCCAACTGTATTTTATTTATTTTGCTCCTTTGCACCCCATTATTTTTATTTCTACTTTGCACATTCTTCCATTGCAAAACTACCATTCCAGTGTTTTACTTGCTATATTGTATTTACTTTGCCACCATGGCCTTTTTTGCCTTTACCTCCCTTTTCACCTCATTTGCTCACATTGTATATAGACTTGTTTATACTGTATTATTGACTGTATGTTTGTTTTACTCCATGTGTAACTCTGTGTCGTTGTATCTGTCAAACTGCTTTGCTTTATCTTGGCCAGGTCCCAATTGTAAATGAGAACTTGTTCTCAACTTGCCTACCTGGTTAAATAAAGGTGAAATAAAAAAAATAAAAAAGGTTTGGACACACCTACTCATTCAAGGGTTTTTCTTTATTTGAACTATTTTCTACATTGTAGAATAATAGTGAAGACATCAAAACTATGAAATAACACATGGAATAATGTAGTCACCAAAAAGTGTTTTATATTTGAGATTCTTCAAAGAAGCCACCCTTTGTCTTGATGACAGCTTTGCACACTCCTGACTGTTTGGCCCCGCGCTGCCTGTTCCTCGTAAAGAGTAAAGAGTGGTATTAAATTGAAGGAATGAATCCGAGCCTCACACTTATCTCCTGTGGAAGGCGGGGCTTCCAGTGAGGAACGGATTGCATTGGCCTTGTCAGGCGGGATTGTAGATCCTTCAACCGAAGGATTTTGTCCCAGAGAAGGCAATAAAAACATATCAAATCCACATACTCACAGACAACAATGATATTCATTCTTCTTATATTTCACACGCATGCTATTATACCTGAAAATATTGACAACCTTTGGAAATAATTGTTATTTTATGTTTTGAGTTATTGGCTTTTCAGCATGATTTTCCTCTATTCCCACCTCTCAGAATTCTGGTCAGATGATGGCCGAAAGTTTGACAGGAAGTGCATTTGTAGCAAGATAAAGTTTCCCTACCCTGAAAGTCTATATAGATCTTTGAATCGTGTAATGTGATCACTGTGTCCTTCTGTTTCCCTGCCTCAGTCTCATCAGAGACAGCACAACAAAGACAAGCCCTACAAGTGTCCGAACTGCTACCGTGCCTACTCGGACTCTGCCTCACTGCAGATCCACTTGTCTGCGCATGCCATCAAAAACGCCAAGGCCTACTGCTGCAGCATGTGTGGCAGAGCCTACACCTCAGTGAGTAGGCTATGCGGCAGCATGAGCTGATGTTTTCACAGGATGTGGGCAAACATGCTCAATGTCGTTAGCGACGGAGTCCTAGTGTTGTTTCTTAATTCTCAGTCAATATATAAATAGTATTGGTACTGTAGCTCATCGCTCTTTTAAAAATTACACTTTTGGGGAAGCATTCATACCTCGTTGTCTACTGAAGCTTGGTGTTAACTGAACCTTTATTTGATGTTTGTCCTCAGGAGACCTACCTTATGAAGCACATGTCCAAACACACGGTGGTGGAACACCTGGTGAGCCATCACTCTCCACAGAGGACGGATTCTCCCAGTATCCCCATACGGATCTCCCTCATCTGAGCACTTCGCCCTGACACCCTACCCTGACACCCTACCCCTGACACCCTACCCCTGACACCCTACCTTGACACCCTACCCCTGACACCCTGACCTGACACCCTACCCCTAACACCCTACCCCTGACACCCCTGTAAGGTCACACCCCTCCACTTAAGCGTAATCAATCCCAGATATTTTGGCTTTTATTTGTTTGTTTGTATACCCCATGTGGGTTTCAAAAATGGGTCAAACTGTATTTGTACCTTATCAAGAGGTAGACTTTTTTTTCTGTCATCTATATGGTGTGATTGGGTAATGTTTGGGACATCCAAAGATGATTTTACAGCACTTTCAGGCCTCATAGTATTGGCCAAAAAGTTTTTTAGTCTACTAAGACAATAAAAGGCATTGCTCCAGGCAGCTAAAAAGTTAACCATAGGTGTTATAATGCATTAAAGGACCACTCCTATGTTTTTCTATATTGTCCTTTTGTCCGCTTTGCTAAAGTATATTTACATTGGGAACTTTACCTTCCTTTTGGTTAGGTCAACTAAATCATGTATCCAAGCATTTTTTAGTTCCCACGCCTAATGTCAATGTTTGCATCACTTTTGTTACTTAAAAAGGAATTGTTCTCATGTAAGCTTTATAACGCTTAAGTATGTCTTTTAGACAACAATGCACACAAAAGGCTTTCAAAATGGAGGGCCAATACCTATGTTTTATTGTTGTAGTTTTCATCGTGTTAATATGATTGTCCATGGTATTAAAAAGGACACTGCTTATGGCAATCCTGAAAAGCACCAAAATATATTTTGAATCTGATGTTGGTATTTGTAGAAACTCAGCATGTAAGAGTACAAATATTTGTGACGTATTGAAGCACAAAGAATTGTCCATAATGGAACTTACATATTTGTTGGTTCAAGCCATTCCAGTACCTGACAGATTTTCAACAAGATTTCAATGGAGGCAGACAACTCATTTGAAATCTAAATGTATGAAATATCTTAACACACATTCCATTATTATGTAACATTTCAATGTGACTCGATTGAACCCTCCACCATGTGTCATGCTGTGGTCAATTGCATGCATGAGCTCTGCCTGTGTGCTACAAAGAATTGTTTGCCTACGTTGATGAGGAAGGGGTCTCCTCATATTTCCTTTTATCTTACCTATGAAATAGGAATGGAAAGTACAAATACGAGAATCCACAGGTTTGAAACCAAATGAATGTAATCCTTCTTAATTTGTATATTTTCCCCGTGTCTGCCAGTGATGGATATGGTGTGCTGTCTGGTAGAAAATGGCAGAGCACATTACAAAATGTGATACCTCCTGGCCTTTCATTGGTTAACACCGGTGAAGCTCTTTGCGAAGAACAACATGTGCTGCCTCCTCACTGTCTCCTTTTCTATTGAGTGATTATTTGTACATATATTCTGCATCTATGTCCTGCAGGTTATTTTATGCCCTTTAATGTTTAAATTGAAAATGAGTAAATTCCTGTTTTGGGTGTCCCATTAAATATGTATAGATATCTTTATGTACAAAAAGACCTCCTTGTGTCTTGTAATCATTTTGCTCTCATGTCTAAATAACAAAATGTTAATCATTCATAATTTTATACGCATTTAAGCCTTAACTTGTATCATTGTATTACATTTTATTTGTCCCATATTGATGCCTCTCTGTACCCAGTGTTTTATGCATTTTATTTCTTAGCATGGAATATACTGTAAATAAACTATATTAACTGTTAATCCCTTTTCTATAGTAAATGATTATATAGGTCTAGCTATTATTACAAAAATCATTGTTTCATTTGTCATGCATTGTGGTACCATGTCCACATTACACGCAGTCAAGACTTAAGAGTGAATTGACTTTGTGTAAGAATGAGCAAATAATAAAACTATTCAAATGTTCCAATAGTTTGGGATTGTTTTTATTGGCCAATATGTCCTTACATAATAATGTATAAATTATACTCCAAGACCTACATCAGCATTTGATATCAACTGTTGTTCCTTGGCAAACATTTATTTCAAAGATATATGATGCTGGAGATACTTGACTTTTCAGGTAAGCTACCTGTGTAAGGTATGCACTGCAATCAGGAATGGATAGCTCATCCACCTGAATCAATAGATTCCCTCATGCATGTTCATGCCCCCAAATTCACTCCCATACCATTCCATGACCTTTTGATGCCAACAAGCATTTGACTCTGATACACGCCTGGTGATGTTCAGCACCACGCTTTATAACTCGCAATTGATTTAAGACTGTTGTTTATTTCTTTCCCTTGTTGCTTTGGCACACACGCCTCATCTCGAAAATATCTCGCTCCGTCGTGTGATATGTCAAATGAGCTCAGGACAGTCCGACGAATGGTCGGATGAGTCATGTTGGCGTGGGAAAAGATGCCGCGTTCACGTAATATCCGCGAGTTATCTGGAGCTCCTAGTTCCAAATTGGAAATTATTTTAACGACCCTCTAAATCGTAATTACAGGGAAACTCGGCGAAATGTTTGTTACCCGAGTTGTGACGTTTCACCACCTACCATTTACCTTTTCAACCAAACTATGGCAACCAATCATTTGTTGACAATTACAGTCCTCAATGTACAGGATACCCATTCCCTTGAGATTAATGCCATGTTCTGATTCGTTGAACGCTGCACTTGTATCACTACAATCAGTTTGCAAATCGGATTTTTTTGTTTGTTCTGACTAGCACTTGAAAGCAGCGTCAGTTTATTACAGACGCGTCAACAAGCAGGTAGGCTACAACATTTCCATCTACACCTGATGACATTGTTGCTGTTTTTCATTTTTGTAAACGCTCGTAGTCATATTTTGGGGATATTTGTGACTTATCCCTATTGCTACTTTGGTATCACACCTACATTTTATTATCCTAAATCCAAGTAAATAATGACTTATCTTTACAATGCGCCGTTCGTCATGGCCATAATAACATCAGGTTGGTATTCACTTTATCAATGAAAATGTTATTCCCTCAGCATATTCGTTTCACTCCTTTTTACCATCTGAAACAGACTTCGGAAGAAAAAAAAACGCATTGGCCACACAATGAGGTAGGCTGTGACTTCTGTGATTATGCATGTACAGTGGGGCAACAAAATATTTAGTCAGCCACCAATTGTGCAAGTTCTCCCACTTAAAAATATGAGAAAGGCCTGTATTTTTTATCATAGGTACACTTCAACTATGACAGACAAAATGAGAAGAAAAAAAAATCCAGAAAATCACATTTGTAGGATTTGTAATGAATTTATTTGCAAATTATGGTGGAAAATAAGTATTTGGTCAATAACAAAAGTTTATCTCAATACGTTGTTATATACCATTTGTTGGCAATGACAGAGGTCAAACGTTTTCTGTAAGTCTTCACAAGGTTTTTCACACACTGTTGCTGGTATTTTGGCCCATTCCTCCATGCAGATCTCCTCTAGAGCAGTGATGTTTTGGGGTTGTTGCTGGGCAACACAGACTTTCAACTCCCTCCAAAGAGTTTCTATGGGGTTGAGATCTGGAGACTGGCTAGGCCACTCCAGGACCTTGAAATGCTTCTTACGAAGCCACTCCTTCGTTGCCCGGGCGGTGTGTTTGGGATCATTGTCATGCTGAAAGACCCAGCCACATTTCATCTTCAATGCCCTTGCTGATGGAAGGAGGTTTTCACTCAAAAGCTCACGATACATGGCCCCATTCATTCTTTCCTTTACACAGATCAGTCGTCCTGGTCCCTTTGCAGAAAAACAGCCCCAAAGCATGATGTTTCCACCCCCATGCTTCACAGTAGGTATGGTGTTCTTTGGATGCAACTCAGCATTCTTTGTCCTCCAAACATGACAAGTTTAGTTTTTACCAAAAAGTTATATTTTGGTTTCATCTGACCATATGACATTCTCCCAATCTTCTTCTGGATCATCCAAATGCTCTAGCAAACTTCAGACGGGCCTGGACATGTACTGGCTTAAGCAGGGGGACACGTCTGGCACTGCAGGATTTGAGTCCCTGGCGGCGTAGTGTGTTACTGATGGTGCTCGCCGTTCTTGTGATAATTTTGACCCCACGGGGTGAGATCTTGCATGGAGCCCCAGATCGAGGGAGATTATCAGTGGTCTTGTATGTCTTCCATTTCCTAATAATTGCTCCCACAGTTGATTTCTTCAAACCAAGCTGCTTACCTATTGCAGATTCAGTCTTCCCAGCCTGGTGCAGGTGTACAATTTTGTTTCTGGTGTCCTTTCACAGCTCTTTGGTCTTGGCCATAGTGGAGTTTGGAGTGTGACTGTTTGAGGTTGTGGACAGGTGTCTTTTATACTGATAACAAGTTCGAACAGGTGCCATTAATACAGGTAACGAGTGGAGGACAGGTGCCTCTTAAAGAAGAAGTTACAGGTCTGTGAGAGCCAGAAATCTTGCTTGTTTGTAGGTGACCAAATACTTATTTCCACCATCATTTGCAAATAAATTCATTAAAAATCCTACAATGTGATTTCCTGGATTTTCTTCTCTCATTTTGTCTGTCATAGTTGAAGTGTACCTATGATGAAAATTTACAGGCCTCTCTCATCTTTTTAAGTGGGAGAACTTGCACAATTGGTGGCTGACTAAATACTTTTTTGCCCCACTGTATGTCATTAATGTTAGACTTATTTTTTAAGGTAAAGGAAATTACCCATTAATTATATTTACTTTAAATTCATTTTGATGTATTCATTCATTTGAAAAAAGGAACACCTTGACTGGGACCATGCTAATCCAAACTCCCCGGGTTCAAGTGCTAGTTGGAACTAATAAAATTGAAAACAATAAAAGGGTCAAAATGTTGGGACAATGATATTTCACTGTCAGAACAGACTTAAACTGGTATTTTGTCGTTTTGCCATGTGTTCAGGAAATATAGGCCCATTGATGAGTTATTGCATTGACTCTCTATTGCACCTTTAACAAAATATTTTCTTGTCTATTTTCCAGCAGATTAAAGTACAAGGCAAAGTGTGTATTAACAGTTGCATTCTGTGCCTTTGTGCTGCTCTTCATAGCCTACTTCACACCCATGTCAGTAAGGTGAGAATGTCTCTCCCAAACCAAACAATTAACATACCCTCTCCCTAATCAAACATAACTCCTCCCATTTGCCAATCAATGGCTATATACAGTGGGGAGAACAGGTATTTGATACACTGCCGATTTTGCAGGTTTTCCTACTTACAAAGCATGTAGAGGTCTGTTATTTTTTATCATAGGTACACTTCAACTATGAAAGACGGAATCTAAAACAAAAATCCAGAAAATCACATTGTATGATTTTTAAGTAATTAATTTGCATTTTAATGCATGACATAAGTATTTGATACATCAGAAAAGCAGAACTTAATATTTGGTTCAGAAAACTTTGTTTGCAATTACAGAGATCATAGGTTTCCTGTAGTTTTTGACCAGGTATGCACACATTGCAGAAAGTATATACTATATACTTTCGGCCCGTCATTGGACACTGTGCTATCTAACCTCCAAACGAGCTTCAATGCCATACAACACTCCTTCCGTGGCCTCCAACTGCTGTTAAACGCTAGTAAAACCAAATGCATGCTTTTCAACCGATCGCTGCCTGCACCCGCATACCCGACTAGCATCACCACCCTGGATGGTTCCGACCTTGAATATGTGGACACCTATAAGTACCTAGGTGTCTGGCTAGACTGCAAACTGTCCTTCCAGACTCATATCAAACATCTCCAATCGAAAATCAAATCAAGAGTCGGCTTTCTATTCCGCAACAAAGCCTCCTTCACTCACGCTGCCAGGCTTACCCTAGTAAAACTGACTATCCTACCGATCCTCGACTTCGGCGATGTCATCTACAAAATTGCTTCCAACACTCTACTCAGCAAACTGGATGCAGTTTATCACAGTGCCATCCATTTTGTCACTAAAGCACCTTATACTACCCACCACTGCGACTTGTATGCTCTAGTCGGCTGGCCCTCGCTACATATTCGTCGCCAGACCCACTGGCTCCAGGTCATCTACAAGGCCATGCTAGGTAAAGCTCCGCCTTATCTCAGTTCACTGGTCACAATGGCAACACCCATCCGTAGCACGCGCTCCAGCAGGTGTATCTCACTGATCATCCCTAAAGCCAACACCTCATTCGGCCGCCTTTCGTTCCAGTACTCTGCTGCCTGTGACTGGAACGAATTGCAAAAATCGCTGAAGTTGGAGACTTTTATCTCCCTCACCAACTTCAAACATCAGCTATCTGAGCAGCTAACCGATCGCTGCAGCTGTACACAGTCTATTGGTAAATAGACTGTAAGTCGCTTTGGATAAAAGCGTCTGCTAAATGGCATATATTATTATTATTTATTATTATTATTATTATTATTAAATAGCCCACCCATTTTCACCTACCTCATCCCCACAGTTTTTATTTATTTACTTTTCTGCTCTTTTGCACGCCAATATCTCTAACTGTACATAATCATCTGATCATTTATCACTCCAGTGTTAATCTGCAATATTGTAATTATTCGCCTACCTCCTCATGCCTTTTGCACACATTGTATATAGACTTCCCCTTTTTTTTCTACTGTGTTATTGACTTGTTAATTCTTTACTCCATGTGTAACTCTGTGTTGTCTGTTCACACTGCTATGTTTTATCTTGGCCAGGTCGCAGTTGCAAATGAGAACTTGTTCTCAACTAGCCTACCTGGTTAAATAAAGGTGAAATAGATTTTTTTTTAATTAAAAAATTGACCAGGTCCTGCCATGTAGTTCTGGGCTGATCCCTCACCTTCCTCATGATCATTGATGCCCCACGAGGTGAGATCTTGCATGGAGCCCCAGACCGAGGGTGATTGACCGTCATCTTGAACTTCTTCCATTTTCAAATAATTGCGCTAACAGTTGTTGCCTTCTCACCAAGCTGCTTGCCTATTGTCCTGTAGCCCATTCCAGGCTTGTGCAGGTCTACAATTTTAACCCTATGTCCTTACACAGCTCTCTGGTCTTGGCCATTGTGGAGAGGTTGGAGTCTGTTTGATTGAGTGTGTGGACAGGTGTCTTTTATACAGGTAACGAGTTCAAACAGGTGCAGTTAATACAGGTAATGAGTGGAGAACAGGAGGGCTTCTTAAAGAAAAACTAACAGGTCTGTGAGAGCCGGAATTCTTACTCGTTGGTAGGTGATCAAATACTTATGTCATGCAATAAAATGCAAATTAATTACTTAAAAATCATACAATGTGATTTTCTGGATTTTTGTTTTAGATTCCGTCTCTCACAGTTGAAGTGTACCTATGCTAAAAAAATGTACAGACCTCTACATGTTTTGTAAGTTGGAAAACCTGCAATATCGGCAGTGTATCAAATACTTGTTCTCCCCACTGTATATATATATATATAATATATATATATATAATATATATACACACACACACACACAGTGGGGAGTATATATATATATATATTCGTATGAAAAAGTTTGGGCACCCCTGACAATTTCCATTTATAAATAATTAGGTGTTTGGATCAGCAATTTAATTTTGATCTATCAAATAACTGATGGACAATATTTATTTCAGTAGTGAAATGAGGTTTATTGGATTAACAAAAAATGTGCAATATGCATCAAAACAAAATTAGACAGGTGCATACATTTGGGCACCCCAATAGAAAAATCACATCAATAGTTAGTAGAGTCTCCTTTTTTGATAAAATAACAGCCTCTAGACGCTTCCCATAGCCTCTAATGAGTGTCTGGATTCTGGATGAAGGTATTTTGGACCATTCCTCTTTACAAAACATCTCTAGTTCAGTTAGGTTTGATGGTTGCCGAGCATGGACAGCCCGCTTCAAATCATCCCACAGATTCTCAATTATATTCAGGTCTGGGGACTGGGATGGCCATTCCAGAACATTGTACTTGTTCCTCTGCATAAATGCCCGGGTAGATTTTGAGCAGTGCTTTGGGTCGTTGTCTTTGAAATATCCAGCCCCAGCGTAACTTCAACTCTGTGACTGATTCTTCAACATTATTCCCAATAATCTGCTGATATTGAGTGGAATCCATGCGACCCTGAACTTTAACAAGATTCCCAGTACCGGCACTGGCCACACAGCCCCACAGCATGATGGAACCCACAGCATGATGGAACCCCCACCAAATTTGACTGTGGGTAGCAAGTGTTTTTCTTGGAACGATGTGTTCTTTTGCCGCCATGCATAACGTCCCTTGTTATGACCAAATAACTCAATCTTTGTTTCATCAGTCCACAGCACCTTATTCCAAAATGAAACAGGCTTGTCCAAATGTGTGTTTGCATACCTCAAGAGACTCTGTTTGTGGCGTGTGTGCAGGAAAGGCTTCTTCCGCATCACTCTCCCATACAGCTTCTCCTTGTGCAAAGTGCGCTGAATTGTTGAATGATGCACAGTGACACCATCTGCAGCAAGATGATGTTGTAGGTTTTTGGAGGTGGCCTGTGGGCTGTTTTTGACCGTTCTCACCATCCTTCGCCTCTACGATATTTTACTTGGCCTGCCACTTCTGACCTTAACAAGAACTGTGCCTGTGGTCTTCCATTTCCTCACTGTTCCTCACAGTGGACACTGACAGTTTAAATGTCTGCGATAGCTTTTTGTAGCCTTCCTCTAAACCATAATGTTGAACAATCTTTTTTTTCGGGTCATTTGAGGGTTGTTTTGAGGCCCCCATGTTGCCACTCTTCAAGAGGAGAATCAAAGAGAACAACTTCTTGCAATTGGCCTTAAATACCTTTTCCCATGATTGGATGCACTTGTCTGTGAAGTTCAAGGCTTAATGAGCTCACCAAACCAATTGTGTGTTCCAATGAATCAGTGCTAAGTAGTTACAGGTATTCAAATCAACAGAATGACAAGGGTGACCACATTTTTGCATAGCCTATTTTTCACATCTGATTTAATTTCATACAACTTAATATTGCTACACTAAACATCTTTGTCTGGACAATACCCCAGTACTCAGCTTTTATTAGAAAATGAATGGCATGCCACTGTGATCATTTTCCGTGACGACAGAGTAAATTATTATGCAGCCTCAGAGGGGTGCCCAAATGTTTTCTTACGACTGTATTTATATATTTATATTTTTCAGTAAATCCATATGTTGAAGGTATGGAAAACTTTCCATAACCAGAAACACATTACCAGTCACACACTATAGAAACAATCCATACAGTTCACCTACAAACAGAGCAGTGTGTACATTCTGACTCAACATGTTGGGTTGCAGGTACTTGGAGGGGTTACTTCCCATGAGCCGATGTCCTCAAGCCCCTGCAGAGAAGTTGAAGCTGGGGAACAGTATAGATGCCTCCCTAGACCTCTGGTAGGCTATAAAATGTGATTGTCTGAACAATGACATGCACAGAATATGCCATTACTTTTACTGTGTTCACTACTTTGATTTGTTTTGTGTTGGAGGCCGACAATGAAATCCTAATCTTTTTAATGGCATGCATTGATACCAAAGTGTTATTGGTAAAGGTATGGGGCAAAGCTCTACACAGTTCTATACCACATACAACAAGTACCACATACAACAAGTACAAGTATTTGATACACTGCCGATTCGGCAGGTTTTCCTACTTACAAAGCATGCAGAGGTCTGTAATTTTTTATCATAGGTACACTTCAACTGTGAAAGACAGCATTTTTTTGCGTGACATAAGTCTTCAATACATCAGAAAAGCAGAGCTTAATATTTGGTACAGAAACCTTTGTTTGCAATTACAGAGATCATACGTTCACTGTAGTTCTTGACCAGGTTTGCACACACTGCAGCAGGGATTTTGGCCCACTCCTCCATACAGACCTTCTCCAGATCCTTCAGGTTTCGGAGCTGTCGCTGGGCAATACGGACTTTCAGCTCCCTCCAAAGATTTTCTATTGGGTTCAGGTCTGGAGACTGGCTAGGCAACTCCAGGACCTTGAGATGCTTCTTACGGAACCACTCCTTAGTTGCCCTGGCTGTGTGTTTCGGGTCGTTGTCATGCTGGAAGACCCAGCCACGATCCATCTTCAATGCTCTTACTGAAGGAAGGAGGTTGTTGGCCAAGATCTCGCGATACATGGCCCCATCCATCCTCCCCTCAATACGGTGCAGTCATCCTGTCCCCTTTGCAGAAAAGCATCCCCAAAGAATGATCTTTCCACGCCCATGCTTCACGGTTAGGATGGTGTTCTTGGGGTTGTACTCATCCTTCTTCTTCCTCCAAACACGGCGAGTGGAGTTTAGACCAAAAAGCTCTATTTTTTGTCTCATCAGACCACATGACCTTCTCCCATTCCAAACTTCAGATGGGCCTGGACATGCGCTGGCTTGAGCCGGGGGACCTTGCGTTTGCTGCAGGATTTTAATCCATGACTGCGTAGTGTGTTACTAATGGTTTTCTTTGAGACTGTGGTCCCAGCTCTCTTCAGGTCATTGACCAGGTCCTGCCGTGTAGTTCTGGGCTGATCCCTCACCTTCCTGATGATCATTGATGCCCCACGAGGTGAGATCTTGCATGGAGCCCCAGACCGAGGGTGATTGACCGTCATCTTGAACTTCTTCCATTTTCTAATAATTGCACCACCAGTTGTTGCCTTCTCACCAAGCTGCTTGCCTATTGTCCTGTAGCCCATCCCAGCCTTGTGCAGTTCTACAATTTTAACCCTGATGTCCTTACACATCTCTCTGGTCTTGGCCATTGTGGAGAGGTTGGAGTCTGTTTGATTGAGTGTGTGGACAGGTGTCTTTTATACAGGTAACGAGTTCAAACAGGTGCAGTTAATACAGGTAAATGAGTGGAGAACAGGAGGGCTTCTTAAAGAAAGAGAGCTGGAATTCTTACTGGTTGGTAGGTGATCAAATACTTATGTCATGCAATAAAATGCAAATTAATTACTTAAAAATCATACAATGTGATTTTCTGGATTTTTTGTTTTAGATTCCGTCTCTCACAGTTGAAGTGTACCTATGATAAAAATTACAGACCCCTACATGCTTTGTAAGTAGGAAAACCTGCAAAATTGGCAGTGTATCAAATACGTGTTCTCCCCACTGTACATCCTTGTAATAGGTTTCTTTGTGCAATGTCAACCACATTCATTATCTGCTTTTTCAACCTGCTTGGCAGCATATTTGGGAGAAGGGGCAGTGGTTTTAGTTAAGAGGTATGTATGTTTGTCAGACCCTGTATGAATAGCATAAGAATTATCAAGTCAGCCCACAGTCAAATGCTTCATGCCTCAGTGCAGAGGTATTCAAATGTTACCTAACGAGGTCCGGACTACCCCACTGGGCACATGCTGGTTGACTCAACGTTGTTTCCACTTCAATGAAATTGAGCAATAACCAAGCCATGAAGTCGAAGGAATTGTCTGTAGAGCTCCGAGACAGGATTGTGTCGAGTCACAGATCTGGGGAAGGGTACCAAAAAATGTCTGCAGCATTGAAGGTCCCAAAGAACACAGTGGCCTCCATCAGTCTTAAATGGAAGAAGTTTGGAACCACCAAGACTCTTCCTAGAGCTGGCCAAACTGAGCAATCAGGGGAGGAGGACCAACATAGAATTGATGTTTGTTCCCAGTGGGACTGCTGGTTTAATGTTCTACCGGAAAATTAATTGCACTCACCTGGTGACCCAGGTTTAAATCAGTCCCTGGTTGGAGGGGAAAATGGAGAAGAAAAAAAACAGTGGAACTAGCTTCGAGATCCAGATTTGAATTTGAGTGCTTTAGTACATACAGTGCATTTGGGAAGTATTCAGACCCCTTGACTTTTTCCACATTTTGTTACATTACAGCCTTATTCCAAAATTAATTAAATAGTTGTTCCACCTCATCAATCTACACACACCTCATAATGACAAACTTCTTTACAATTTTTTTGAAAATGTATTAAAATTACTTTTGGCAGCAATTACAGCCTCGAGTCTTCTTGGGTCTGTCAGGTTGGTTGGGGAGCGTTACTGCACAGCAATTTGTACGTCTCTCCAGAGATGTTCGATTAGGTTCAAGTCTGGGCTCTGGCTTGGCCACTCAAGGACATTCAGAGACTTGTCCTGAAGCCACTACTGCGTTGTCTTGGCTGCGTGCTTAGGGTCATTGTCCTGTTGGACGGTGAACATTCACCCCAGCTCTGGAGCAGGTTTTCGTCAAGGATCTCTCTGTACTTTGCTCCGTTCATATTTCCCTCTCCTGATCAGTCTCCCAGTCCCTGCCCCTGAAAAACATTCCCACAGCATGATGCTGTCACCACCATGTTTCACCGTAGGGATGGTTCCAGATTTCCTCTAGATGAGACGCTTGGCAGTCAGGCCAAAAAGTTAATTCTTGGTTTCATCAGACCAGAGAATCTGGTTTCTCATGGTCTGAGAGTCTTTAGGTGCCTTTTGTCAAACTCCAAGCGGGCTGACATGTCCCTTTCACTAAGGAGTGGCTTCCGTCTGGCCACTCTACCATAAAGGCCTGATTGGTGTAGTGCTGCAGAGATAGTTGTTCTCCCATCTCCACAGAGAAACTCTGGACCTCTGTCAGAGTGATCATCGGGTTCTTGGTCACCTCCCCGACCATGGCCCTTCTCCCCCGATTGCTCAGTTTGGCTGGGGCGGCCAGCTCTAGGAAGAGTCTTGGTGGTTCCAAACTTCTTTGACTTAAGAATGATAGAGGGCACTGTTCTTGGGGACCTTCAATGCTGCAGACATTTTT
This sequence comes from Oncorhynchus keta, assembly GCF_023373465.1. NCBI lineage: Eukaryota > Metazoa > Chordata > Actinopteri > Salmoniformes > Salmonidae > Oncorhynchus > Oncorhynchus keta. Next base: position 7,466,772 of record NC_068441.1, on the reverse strand, counting down.
TGGCACACTTCCCCAGGTCTATGCCTCCAATTCTGCCTTGGAGCTCTACGGACAATTCCTTTGACCTCATGGCTTGGTTTTTGCTCTGACATGCATTGTCAACCTTGGGACTTTATATAGACAGGTGTGTGTGTGCGCCTTTCCAGATCATGTCCAATCAATTGAGTTTACCACAGGTGGACTCCAATCATGATGTAGAAACATCAAGGACAATCAGGATGCACCTGAGCTCAATTTCGAGTCTCGTAGCAAAGGGTCTGAATACTTATGTAAATAAATTATTTATTTTATTTTAATACATTTGCAACAAAAAGTTTTTCACAGTCATTATGGGTTAGTGTGTGTAGATTGAGGATTTTGTTATTGATTTAATCCATTTTAGAATAAGGCTGTAATGTGACAAAGTGGAGAAAGGAAAGGAGTCTGAATACTTTCCAAATGCACTGTAAGTCCTGCTATATTCAAATGCACTAAAAAGGGCCAATCCCTTGAGCATTGACATCATGTTAACTTGCTTCATATCCCCCACTGTCTCTAGAATAGGGAGTTAATGACCTTTATTACTCTCATTCTATATAAATGTTCCTCTCCTATTCCATATACCACACAGTACACACTACAGTGAAGCCTTTTGTTTTTACAATTGTTTGTTCTGAAACCCAATCTGTTATTTTCTCTCCAACCAGGTCCAGAAGTGATGTTCAGACCTGCACTGACTGGGGAGCACCTGTGATCTGGGATGGGATGTTTGACCCAGATCATTACGACCAGGAGCACAGGAAGAACCACTCATCTGTCTCTCTCACTGTATTCGCTGTGGGCAGGTCAGTTTTTCAACTCAGTTACCTTCTTTAAAAAAAAATATCAACTCATCAATTCTTATGAAATACTTCAGTCACTTAAACAACATTTTGATATGTTCTTCTTGAACCAGAGTTTTTACTCCTTCCCATCCCAAGGTATCTAGATGCCTACCTGAAGGCATTCCTTCTCTCTGCTGAGCGTCACTTTATGGAGGCTTTACCTGTGACATACTATGTGTTCACGGACGTTCCCGAGAGGGTACCAGACATCCATCTTGGTCCTGGGCGGAGCCTGAAAGTTGTGAGGGTGCAGAGACACTCTCGCTGGCAGGACATCTCGATGATGCGTATGAGGGCCATCGCAGATGCCATCGAGTCATGGATTCGTCACCACAGCCACTACGTCTTCTGCTTTGACGTGGACCAGGCGTTTGTGGGTCGGTTCGGCTCCGAGGCTCTGGGAGACTCTGTTGCTCTGCTCCACGCCTACTACTACCACCAACCACAGAGCCTGTACGCCTACGACCGCAACCCCAGGTCCAGGGCCTACATGGAGACTGGGGACTTCTACTATCATGCTGCTGTGTTCGGGGGCTCATGGCGAACTGTGAAGAATATGACGGAGACCTGTTACCAAACCATCATGAAGGACAAGGAGAACCAGGTGGAGGCTCTGTGGCACGACGAGAGTCACCTCAACAAGTACCTGTGGCTCCATAAGCCCAGCAAAGTGCTGTCTCCAGAGTACTGCTGGGACAGGAACATTGGCTACCGTGGTGACATACATGTGGCCCGCCTGCTCTGGTCAGAGAAGAAATATGGCACACTCCGGGTTACAGAGTGAGTAATCAGAACCTGTGTGCAATAATCTAATGGGCAAAAGCCCCTGAAGCATCAAACATGGTCCACAGTACAGAGCTGCGATAGTCTACAGCCCAATGTGATTTATGCCCATGCCTTGTTCAGAGCAATGAGGCTTGTAAATGTGTCAATGGGCTGTCAGACTATTAGAGCTGTGAAACTGTGAATCTTTGGCTTGTGTGTTGAAACATGATCTTAAAAGTAGTATGTTTCTTGGTTCTCCTGTGTTGCTTCAGTTGTCTGGTGGTATTGTCTCTCCACCCACGAAGTCTGCTGTCTGTGGCTGGCGGGGATTGAAAAAAATTGTGAAATAGACTATGCTTGCACTGCTTCTTTTGTACGGTTTATATTTGTGGATTAGAAGTAAAAAATAAAAATAAAATAAAAATTGGTTTTTATAAAGTTGTATTATATATTGGAAATTGTTTTTATGTATCATTTTATGTATCACTTTTACAAAATAAAGATACCTTAAAAAAAAACTTGTATAAGAACTTGTCAGAAGGATCCACCCATAGCAAACCAACTCCAAAACAAGGGCTAGATTCCATCAGTAGCGCTACAGATTGAATCTAGGCCTAAATGTTTAAAAATGGCAACATCTCAGGTTGGGGATATTGCATGCCTCAAAGGACAATGATTTACTGGCCACATGTCTGCTGAGAGAGATGTCTTAACAAACATAATCCTCAGGTTGTTTTTAAAATATATAATCGATAATATATCAACCGGGACTGTAGCTTTTTCAATAGGAGAGGGAGAGAACCATGGCCGCCCCACTCTGTTGCGCAAGGAAAACTCTGCGAACACCCAGCTATCCACTGACATGATGTGATATTTCTTGCTCATTTTTCAAAATAAAAGCCTGAAACTATGTCTAAAGACTGTTGACACATTGAGGAAGCCATAGGAAAAGGAATCTGGTTGATATCCCTTTAAACGGAGGGGAGGCATCCAATGGAACAGAGAGCTTTCAGGAAAAACAGAACTTCCTTGTTGGATTTTCCTCAGGTTTTCGCCTGCAATATCAGTTCTGTTATACTCACAGACACAATTTTGACAGTTTTGGAAACGTTAGAGTGTTTTCTATCCTAATCTGACAATTATATGCATATTCTCGTTTCTGGGCCTGAGAAATAGGCTGTTTCAAATGGGTACGGTTTTTAGCCAAAAACAAAAATTCTGCCCCCTACACTCAAGAAGTTAATGTGAGTATCTTTTTAGATTTAAGTTATACTCAGCAACAACAAAAAAAAAGTCAATTCATCAGGATCCTGTCTTTCAAAGATAATTCGTAAAAATATTAAATGTAAAGGGTTTAAACACCGTTTCCCATGCTTGTTCAATGAGCCATAAACAATTAATGAACATGTACCTGTGGAACAGACAATAAGACACTAACAGCTTATAGACGGTAGGCAATTAAGGTCACCGTTATGAAAACTTAGGACACAAAGAAATGCTACAGAAAATACACGAGGGCCACTTGGGTGAGGAAAAATGCAAACGACGAGCACCAGAAGTAATGTACTGGCCAAGAATGAACCAGGAAATCAGCCAGACCACTGCTTCGTGAAAAAAGCAAAGCTGCAAAGCAGCAAGCAGAGCCGCTAATGCCTCATCCAGTACCCAACAGACCCTACTACAAAGTTGGAGTTGACCTTTCTGACCTTACCTCCAGCAAAGCTGTAATCACCTACCTGAAGTCAGTCTTTGCAAGACATGAGGCTGCGTCTGAACTGTACTCGGACAATGGCCCGCAGTTCTCAAGTTCCGATCATTCACTGACGACTGGGGATTCCGACACAACACCTCCAGCCCCAACTTCCCAAGGTCCAATGGCTTAGCAGAGAGTTCAGTCAACATTTTTAAAGGTCTGTTGAAAAAGACACACTATGGAAAGGAGGAATTCCTAAAAAATCTGATGAACCAACCTAACCATCCATGAGGACTTGCTAACACCCAGAGGTGCTCACAAAGTCAAACTTGTGAAGGAATAACAGAAAGACAAACAAAAACAGCGACACGACAAAAGTGCAAGACACTTTCCTGAACTGAAACCTGGAGATCAGGTACGACTCCGAGACATCACCACAGGAATCTGGATGCAGCAAGGGTGTGTGCAGAGAGAAGTTGCACCGCGATCCTATGAGATCCAAACGGAGCGTGGATCACAACTGAGACGAAACAGAGTGGATCTAAGGCTTCAGCCATTCATTCAAGGGACTGAGGATCATCAGGAGGATACTGCTGAAGCGTCTAATGCCTTTAGCAATGACAATTCAGTCAGAACACCCTGACTGACAATGAGCGCTGTCCACAACTGTTTCAGGAAGCACTTCACCAGAACGACCAAAAAGGACTGTCAGAGGCCCTGAAAGTCTTACTGAGAATTGCTAAAAAATATATATATATATATATATTTTTTTTAATTGGGGGGAAAAAAATGTGTTATTGAAAATTACTTGTTATGCAGGTTGAGTAAACAAATGTGATGTGACACGTGTAGTTACATAGAAAAGTAGTTTCCTTTTAAAGGAAGGAAGATGTGTTGTTATGTGTTAATAACATTTAGACTACGTTACCCAGCAGGCTATGTGGGGGGCAGGGGGTTGAAGAATGCCTTGCATGGCTAAATATGGAGTTTTCTAGCTGAAGTATATGTTAATTAAAAGTAGTTAAACCTACGCCCCGGTTTGTCATTATATAAGGAACAAACATAACACTGCCCACCCGTTTTGGTAAGAAGCTGACCGATGGGGCTGGAGAAATCGGACCTCTCTGAAATTTATAGACAGAGCTATGAATACAAGGATTGACCATCCATGATATCAAAATTATAGTTTTAACCATGTTTTGTGTTTGTTTATAAACATTGGGAGTAAAACAAGCAGTTGTATGACAGTTGAACTGAGCTCAAGAGGCATTTGTTATATTCTTGAAGAATCAATGGATACATGTCATTCAAAAGTGGACATAGCGACTGCTGATTGCCCCTTTAAATACTGACAATGTGAAAATATCAAAAGTTATATCATGACACAAAATGAACTTTAAATAGACTTAAACCACAATGCATAGAATATATGTAATTTAAAAATAAAACAACTAGTATGGTATTATTCATTGCAGCATTCCCTTCTTAAGTTTGGCTGTATCTGCCTGTCTGTCCTCACACCTCATCACTGTCCGAGCTCAGCGCGTCAGAGGTTGTGGTCAGCCCTGGTCAGAGGGGGGGGTCAGGTTCAGATTGCTGTCCCACACCCCTGGGAATGAGGTCAGGTTCAGATAGCCCATCTCCACAGGCTGTGTGGTCAGGGTAGAGCGTGAAGAGGTGAGTGAAGAGCGTGGAGAGGTGGCTTCCTCTGTGTGACTGGCCTTGCACCTATAGATGTTGTCCAAATGGCTTCTCATGTCAAATGCTCCAGGCAGAACTCTGTTGACCACAGAAAACATTCAATACAGTGTCTTACTTTGAGGAAAGTGCAACAAAGATTGCATGTAAGATGCTCTGTTAAAGTGAACACAGTATCCTTTCATGACAATGGCGGTTTGGAAAAAAACGGTGAAGTTTCTCTACCTGGTTTCCAGAAGGCTAGACGTTAGCAGTATGCTCTCAAAATGAGACATTTTCTTCGATTCCTGATTTTTTTTTTTAAAGAAGGAAACGTGGCATGTTATGGTGAGGCAAAATCCCACTTCCAAGTCAACCTAACTTTGAACCATATCCTGCACACCGAGCTACAACTTTAACCATCATCATACACACACAATCAGTTAAACTCTCTCTGTTCTGTGCAGTGCTGTGTTTCGGGACTCATCAAATAAATTCCATATAGCAAGAATGCCCCCAGGGTAAGTCTAGGCTCATGAAAACATGTGGAAACATGAGAATGTTGAACGCACAACTGGAGTTGTTTGTTGACTACCTTAAAGTGTGATTCCATCATGATTCAACCTCTGTCATTATCTCCAGCACAATACCCGTGTCTACATGTGTGAAAACGGTGCATTTCTATGCGATTCACAGTGACGTGGGGAATAAGAAAATAACCTCCCTTTTGCTAGAAACTCATTACAGGTTTTGAAAATCACAGTTTTTCTTACTTTTAACCCTACCCTGTGATTTCTCAGAAGCAATTGTAGGACTTTTCTTCTCTTTTTAACAAAGCAAATATGAGGAAAACGGTACCGAAGTTCAACCAACACATTGACTGTATGTCGTACTTGCACTGGTAAAACATTGGCCAACTGCTATTCAACTTCTCGAAACACCTTCGCCCACTTTGAGGATAACACCGTGCCACCGATGCAGCCCGCTACCAAGAACTGTGGACTCTCTTTGTGGCCGACATGAGTAACACATTTAAGCATGTTAACCCTCGCAAGGCTGCCAGCCCAGATGGCATCCGTAGCTGCGTACTCAGAGCATGCGCAGGCCAGCTGGCTGGAGTGTTCAAGTGTTGGTGTTTATACTTGCGTACTATTGTTTGTACAGATGAATGTGGTACCTTCAGGCATTTGGTAATTGCTCCCAAGGATGAACCAGACTTGTGGAGGTCAAACATTTTCTGAGGTCTTGGCCGAATTTCGTTTGATTTTCCCATGATGTCAAGCACAGAGGCACTGAGTTTGAAGGTAGGCCTTGAAATACATCCGCAGGTTCACCTCCAATTGACTCAATTAGCCTATCAGAAGCTTCTAAAGCCATGACATTTTCTAGAATTTTCCAAGCTGTTTAAGGGCACAGTAAACTTCTGACCTACTTCTGACCTACTGGAATTGTGATACAGTGAATTATAAGTGAAATAATCTGCCTGTAAACAATTGTTGGAAAAATGACTTGTGTCATGCACACAGTAGATGTCCTAACCAACTTGCCAAAACTATAGTTTGTAAACAAGACATTTGTGTAGTGGTTGAAAAATGAGTTTTAATGACTCTAATCTAAGTGTATGTAAACTTCCGACTTCCACTGTATGTAGATACTGGTATCGTGCTGGAGATAATGAATATGATGTTGTAAAGTGGTGGAATTGCACTTTAACAAGCAGCTAAATTGCCCCTATAAGGGAATCTGTTATTGCTCTATCAATGTTTTTATTATTTAAAAAATGCATGATATATGCCCTATTTATTCTTGAAGAATACAAATTCCTCATGAGCTTAGCTGCATTGTCTGACCCCATCAGGCACCAAAACAATGTCGTTTTACTCCTCTGATGAAGAATGTGTAACCTGAAAACATGGTTAATTCAAATGTAATTTTGGTAGCTTTTTTGTTGTTGATTTATTTAATCATTTCAAACACATGTACAATGTATGGCCAGACCTTGCATCCATAGCTCTGTCTATGAATTTGAGTGGTTACATTTCTCCCGCCTCATCCCTGAGCTTTTTACCAAATAAGTGGCAGGGTGAGCCACTTTGTTATTGTTTGAACTGCAGATTGCAACTTTAACGCCGCTAAGTATGAAGTCCAATTATGACTGGCTTTCCAAGAACACAGACTCTGGGAAATCTAAATAGTTGGATACTTTGACAACTTAAACAACAATTCACATTTCTGGGTTTCAGGTAGCCTAGTGGTTAGAGCGTCGGGCCAGTAATCGAAAGGTTGCTAGATCGAATTCCCGAGCTGACAAGGTAAAAAAAAAAATCTGTCATTCTGCCCCTGAACAAGGCGGTTAACCCACTGCTCCTACGCCCGTCATTGTAAATTAACTGACTTGCCTAGTTAAACAAAAAAAGTTGTAAAAAATATAATCTACGCCACTCAATGTACCTGTACATTAGCGCTGCGTGCTTTATGGAGATTCTTTAGTGCGTGCTGCAATGCTGCTCCGTTAGGAATCAGACCGGACATCTCCACTATGGTGTCCTGTAAGTGCTCGCTTTCCTTCTCCAGGAAATCCACACTGGAGAATGAAACGATAGGAAACAGCACACTTAGACACTCCCCAGAGACATCCAACACTTAACAACACGACAGGAGGTTCAGTAGCTGTGCTAAATGGTGGAGCTGTACTCTCATTACTGTGCTAAATCGGAAGTGATTAGTAGTACCATTGCTGGGGTTCAGTACTGTATTGAGTGGTGTTAGTGGGGGGGAGGGGTGTTCAGAATACCTGCATTGAGTGGTAGTGGCAGCAAGCACACTCTTGTTTGTTTTCTCCTCCACATCATTCAGTTTTCCGAGCAGATCCCTCTTCTCTGCCAGCAGTTTCCCATTTTCCTCATTCATGTTCACTATCATCTCTTTCTCCTAGAGAAAACAGAGAAAGTTCCTTAGTTCTGTTTTGCATGCATGGCATCAATTGGCATTGTCCAGAGTGTGTGACATGAGGGAGCAGCAGATTTAGGGCTTGGACAGACCACCAAGACTGTTGGCCGTGGTACCTCTGCCCAGCATGTCGGCAGTCATTTTTGTGTGTTCAAATAGCACAGTACATCGGCCGTCAGCCTGGTTAAAATACTCCAGGCCAGAACGGGTTGTAGCGTTGCTTGCTTTGTTCCCATTGGTATGTCCATGTTCTGTTAGATAGCTAAAACTAGCTCTGCTGAGCTAATGTTGCTAGCTAGCTAGAATTTGTTTAACGTCCTGGCTCATACTTTAGCTAGATAGCCACAACTGTGTCTCACCCTTAATCTTGTAAAAAATGGCCTCCTCTCTTATGTCCCTTCCTGCCGTCGTCCCCTCCCCAACTTTCCTCTGTACTTGAAATAAATGCCTGCTCTTAGTATCTCTATTCCACTGCTCCTGCTATCTCTGCACCATCACTGTCCATATCAGGCTTTTTGCTTCTGCCTCGATCATTGAAACTACAACATCCTCACTACTAAGTGCTTGTTTAGCCAGTATATCAGCTGCCTCGTTCCCCTCCACCCCCACATGGGCTGCGACCCAAGTAAAACTTGTCTGTATGCCCATCTGTCTAATCCTGCCATGGGTTTGTAGCACCTCATACAGCAGGTCTGGTCTGCTACGGGACCTAAAGGACTGGAGACTCATCAACACTGCACATGAATTAGAGCACGTAACTACATCCTTTACCCTCTGCAAGGCCAACAGAATGGCCATCAGCTCTGCCGTATATACAGCCAGATGATCTGTAATACGTTTCCTGACTGCCACCCCATGTTCCTGCACTACAAATCCTGACCCAGTAGGTCCTGTCCTTGTATCTTTTGAACCATTGTGTAAATAACCACAAAATCCTGATACACAGTTTCCAGACAGGTGAATACAACCGTACAGTGAAATGCTTACTTATAGGCTCTAACCAATACATACAGACACCGGTTAGTCAGGCTGATTGAGGTAGTATGTACATGTAGATATGGTTAAAGTGACTATGCATATATGATGAACAGAGAGTAGCAGTAGCGTAAAAGAGGGGTTGGTGGGTGTAACACAATGCAGATAGCCCGGTTAGCCAATGAAATCAATTTCACACTATGAGACATCCCTTGTCCCTGTAGGTTGATCCAATAATTCAGTGCCAGCTGCTGTCTCCTAATCTGAAATGGCATATCCCCCCATCTCCACCTGTAGTGCAGCCACTGGGGATGTCCGAAAGACACCACTACATATCCTGAGTCCTTGCCCCTGTATGACATCTAGCCTTTCCAATGAGGTCCAGGCTGCTGAACCAGATGCTATACTGGCATAGTCTACGACAGATCGGATCAATGCAACATACATGGTCCTCAATGAGGAACGCCCAGCCCCCCCACTCCTTCCCCGTCAGACAGCGCATCACATTTAGCACCTTCTTACACTTTCCCACCACTCTCTCAATGTGTTCTGCCCAGGTCAGTCTAGTGTCAAAGTATACCTCAAGGAACCTGAGGACTCCACCCTTTTCAAGTTTCTCCCATATAACCTCAAGCATACCTCATCTCCCATCATCCTCCTGGTAAAGAACACAGTTCTCTACAGAGAACCTGAACCCCCACATTAATGCCCACCACACTACCTCATCAATTGCTTCCTGTATCTTCCTGATTATGTAAGGCACATTCCTTTCCCTCTTCCATAAGGCCCCATCATCTGCAAATAACAACCTCCCAATATCCGGCTATACCTGAGAGTAAACATAATTGATCATGATTGAGAACAACAGAGGACTAATCACGCTCCCCTGCGGTGTATCGTTATCCACCAGGTGCCTGATAGTGACTTCCCCACCCTCACCTGGATAGACCTTCCAAACAGGAAATCCTTTAGCCAGTTGTACGTTCTTCCACCTACTGCCATAATATCAAGCTTGATTAACGACCCCTCCTTCCACATCATATCATGCACCTTCTCCACATCAAAAAAGACAGCTGCAAGTATCCTTGTTCACCTGAGTCTTCCTGACCTCTGCTTCTAAGCAGAGCACTGGGTCCATAGTTCTCCTGCCCTTCCTAAACCCACTCTGATGTGGCGATATTCCATAATCTTACATACATGTGATGTTAAAGCTATTGGCTGGTAGCTTGTTGGCCTCATTGGGTCCTTCCCTTGCTTCCGGATTGGTACCACTACTGCCTCCTAACTGCCTGGTAGTTTCCCCTCCTCCCACACTCTGTTGTACAACACCAACACCTTATCCAGGGCCTCATCACTAAGCTGGGTCAACATAACGTAGCACACCTAATCTTCCCCAGGTGAAGACAACCCAGCCTTACCTATTGCCCTGTTCACCTCTACCAAGGTAAATGGTGCATTCAACACATCATTTACATCCTCCCTCCTATCCAGCCCTCCAGGATGCTCCTCTCATGTTCTCCCTCTCCCCCTCCGCCACTCCTCTGACAAATATGCTGAGCTATGCACTTGGACAAATGCTTTGGCCATCATCTCTACCTTCTCCTCATCTGTTACTGCCAGTCGTCAACACTGGATAATCCCAATCCCTTCTGACCCCACTCATCCCCCATACTTCTCCCATGGGTGTCGTCCTTCCAATGGTGTCACAGAACCGACGCCAACATAACCTCTTTGCCTGACGGATAGTTCTCCTCACCAGGGCCTGAGCCTGCTTATACTGAATCAGATGGAAGTTATGCGTCCTTTTTAGTACTCTAAATGCCCTGTTCCGACTCCTCACCATTGTCCCACACTCCTCCGTCCACCATGGGACTGTTTCCCTCCTCCTCCTCCCTGAACTCTTAGTTATAACCTCAGTAGCTGCCCCCCCTAACGCTGTTCTCACCCAGTTATTCATACTATCCACATCCCATCGCATATCCACCCGAGCCATCACCTCACTCACTCACCTCTGGCAGTAGTGTTGTCTACGTTATTTTCTGCATTAACAAATTCTCATGTTTGTTATATATATACACACACAAGGTTCTTGATTTTTAAGTAGCCTTGCTAAAACAACCAGAGGTATTAAACTCAGCTCTTTAAACTGATCCCACTTTGCCCTTCCAAACACCCACATGCCTACTCCATCCACTGACACCTCCTCCTCCCTACTGTGAATACTATGAGGTAATGATCACTCCCTACTTTCGACTCCTCCCACTCACAGATTCCTGCCATCGCATTAGATGCCAGAGTGAGGTCCAAGGCATATTCTGTCCCTATGACTACATCAATCCTGGTCCCTCGACCATCATTCAGGCACACCAGGGCTGCATTCCAAACACGTAAAAGACACACCCTATACCCTCAGCCCTCAAATTAAGTGGACACTTCAGAATACGTATCATGACGTCTGACGAGTATACACTTGCAGGGCAAGGGGTGAGGAAGGAAGGAATTCTTTTTTTAAACGGACCGCCCTTGCCTGGAAATTCGTCACTGGCTCATCCCGCGATGATTGTGTCTTCAGCTACCAAGTAGCGTGTGGGTGCTTTATATGCGCTACAGTCTGTTATGATTACATGTCAACTTATATTAACTATATAATAATTCAGATATGCCTACTGTATGATAGCTATCAAATTAATTAGCTAAATAACGTTAGCATGCCTAGCTACTTCGGAATAAGGACAATGTTTTATTTCCACAATTTCCAAAAGCAAACCAAACAAAAAACATAATTACTTTTCAGAGACATGTTTGTGCATTAGTAGCACAATTTCTAACTATTTACATTCGTTTTTACTTACCCAGTAAGTAAAATGTTCAATATGTTGACTCCATATTGACATTGATGTTCTCTGTACAATCATCGCGAATTGAATTATGGGGCGTTTCAGGCCCCGAAGTGAACATAATTGTATACTCGCAAACTCCATTAAAAATGAGGGCTTACGTTGCAAACTTCCCTTGCTTGGCTAATCATTTGGACTGATGACAAATATGGCCGCGGGGATTCCCCCAAGAGCATATGGATGAGGGTTAAGGGCTGTCGACCTTTGAGTTTGAAACGCAGCCCAGATCTTTAATTTCTATCAGATTTTCCATCACTTGGAGATTTCCCCCCAAGAGCGTGTCCTCCCCCTACATCTCTGTCCCTACGAACCACGTCGTGGTTGACTGTATGATAAAACTTCACAGTCAGTTAGAGCCATGTTTCGTGCACACGAATCACATCAGGTTTAGCTGGAATATCTAGAATGCACTGCTTGAACTCCTGCCCATTGCCCAACAGGCGTTGAGCATTTTATTTTATTTACCTTTATGTAACTGGGCAAGTCAGCTTGGAGCTCAGAATGAGAACGAGTTGCTTATCCACTTTATGTAGCCTCGCCCACTTATTTGAATCAATAAAAAAAGTTGTTTTTCTCACGTAATATAAGCACTCGGATGCAAGCGTTAGCATAATTAGCATTCACATAAGAGTTGGAACTGCTTGTTGTGAGTGGCAGCAGCGGGTAGGGCTTGGTTTGTATGTGTTGTGGGGTTGAAGGTGCAGAGCACAGAAAGAGCGAGGGAGACGAGACCAAAAATACCAAAAATACAACAAGAGAGCCAATAACTATGAGGATGCAAAATGAGCTAACATTCAATCTTGACGAGTACTCTATGATGAAAATTCCAATTTAAATTCTAATTAAAGTTGATTTTAATGAATAATCAATGCAGCCCAAATTCACTCTGATTTGTTATGACCAATGATGTATATAAACCCCATTGGTTACTACATACAGAGGCTAGATAGCTAGCATGGAGAAAGCTTTCCCATTTGTTTTATGAAGTGTGATTGGCTTAGCTAATTACTGTATATTGTCAAATGTTGTGTGTTGACTATAAATTATTAAGCAAAGCCGTAACTAAATCGACTATCTTCTGCCATGGCATATGTTGTTGGTTTAGACCAAACATGTGGTGTGGTGGGGAGAAGATTAACCTGGAATTTACAATTGCACAGAGACGTTCAAGCCTATTTAGAGGAAAGCCTTTGACATGGTAAACCATGAGTTTTTGTTTAGAATTATGGAATAATTTGAGTTTGGAAATAATTTTATGAAATGGGTAAAAATTCTGTATAGTAATGTGGGTAGCAGGGTAAATATTAATGGGAATATTGGAAATGTTATCAAGCAATTACGAGGTGTCAGACAGGGTGACCCTCTATCTGCTCTATTGTATGTTTTATATATTGAACCTTTCGCATGCGCAATTAGGAAAAATTATAACATCAAAGGCATCATTTTACCTGGAGGGGATATGCTAAAAATATCACAATATGCGGACGACACAGTTTTATATTTACAAGACGACCTGAGCTTGAAAGAGTCTATCAAAGTCATTTATGAATTCTCTGTTGCGTCTGGGTCGAAGATAAACAAGAATAAAACAGAAATAAAATATTTGGGACAGTGGAAATGGAGAACGGATCAGTTATGTGGTTTGACTGTGTGCACAGGACCAATGGTAGTGCTCGGTATATCTTTTGGAAATGAAATTAAAGATGACATGTTTAATTGGAAAGAAAAACTATTATCAATTAATAAAAGATTGGGACTGTGGAAAGTAAGGCGACTATCTTTTAGTGGGAAGGTGCTAGTGCTGAAGGCGGACATTCTGCCTTCATTACTTCACCTTGACTATGTGTTTCCCATGCCGGTGTCCCTAAGAAAAACTTTCATACGGGTACCGTTTCATTTCTTTTGGGGGGATATGAGTACATCCGTAGAAATCGGATGTACCAGCCTATAGAGGCTGGTGGAAGGGATTTCCCTCATATTCCTCTCAAGATGCGTTGTTCTACTCAAACCTTTGTCTTTTGTCGTCTTCTGTACACAAATGTCACATTTTAATCAAATTCTGGCTGTCTGTACCGTTAAGATTCATGGTGAAGTGGGATAATAGTAAGACAAAAGCTGAAATGATCCCGTTACATATTAAGAAAATAGTGGAATGGGCAAGGAAAACCCCTGTCTGCAAAGTTAAAGAAAATGTAATCAACCACAGATTGCTATACGCAAAATTAATAGAAAATTGTCGTCCTAGAGACAGATTACCAATATCGCCTTCCACCTGGATACGGACACAATTAAAAGGGTTAGATAACAGACTGAAAGATTTTAATTGGCTTGTTTTACACAGACGTCTGCCGGTCCGTTCAACTTTATACGATCATAATTTGACTCTGAATAAATTCTGTCCCAGGGACAATTGTTTCGCAATTGAAACAATTCCCCATGTTTTATGGGAATGTTCTTTTGCTCAATTAGTGTGGGGAAAAAGTAAACATTGTTTTGAGATTTTAAAAAAAACATTGATTATGAAGGGGTTGCCAAACTTGAAATAAAACAAATGTGGAAAGGGTGCAATTATTAGCATTAGTGACTCTGGTGTCCCTTATCAAGACCAAACTTTGGGAGGCCAGATGTGGTGCAGTTAATGACACCCTCAAGTGGTCACCGACGGGATTGGTTCAATTTATAAAACAGGAAGTTTGGAAAAGAATACAATTCGAAATAGATAAGGGGGGCATTGCATCAGTAAAACAGAGATGGAAAGGGATTTACCAGTCATTGTAAATGCTTTTATAACCGATATATAATTGTATTACATAGGTACAATTGGAATGTAAATTAAGCCTTTGTAGATATTTTATATACACTGAGGTTTATCCAGAGTGCATTTTGGCATATGTATATATTTTTATTTATAGAATTGTTTGTATTGTTTTTGGAGATTGTTAGAGGCATGTTAATCTTTAATATAGGCCAATAATACTGGTCAGGTTCTGCAGAACAGCACTTTTTTTTTTTAGGAGTTTTGATATTCTTATATTGTTACGGTACCTTTTGATACTGTTTGTAAGTATCCATGTTATGTACAACGTTATGCACTAAATTTGTAATTGTATTTGAATGTGAAATGAAAATAAAAATTATTCCCCCCCCCCAAAAAAAAATATTCTCAAACTTAAGCAAAATACTGTTTATCCTTCAAGCGCAAAACTCCCTTAGCTCGATGCAAGACTTGCATCAGCAAAAACAAAATTGTCAAAATTATTATTTTAGTTAACTGTTTTGACTATGAAAGTGTCTGTGCAGGAAAAGTGCCCTCTTTTCTCCTTCTTGTTGTCTCGCAGAAGTTTGTGCTCTCTGATTGTGCTCTCAAAGTTGTCAGGCACACAGCAGGTGATACCTATTGTGGTACCTATTGTTGTGCCAGGCAAGGGAGCGGGCCCCTATTGTGCAGGCTAACAAGCTGGCTGGTGGGTCTGACCTCTTACCCTGGCTGATGAGGTTAAGGCGAGAGCCAGGTCTCTCTCAAGGCTTCGAATCCTCTCATCACGACATCCTGTCTCCTTCAAATAAATCTGTTTGGCTCGCCGCATTTTGGCTTTGTGCTGAGATCGCTTCTCGGCGTTCTTGCTGTGGGAGCAGAGGAAACCAAACCACACAGTGTTGTTGAGCACCAGAAGAGAGTGAAAGTGTGACTACAGTAGCTAGGCTAAGTCTCTGGTTTTGCTTTGAGAATGTTCTCAAGGATCTTTACCTTTTCTGTAAATCCAGGCACGTGAGAACTTCCATGAGCTCCTCTGTTAGTTTCTCACAATCCTCCTGCCTGGCCTCCAGGCATTCCTTCAGCTTTACATAATCAGCAGGAATCTGTGGTCAGTCAGACAGGCAGGCAGACAGAAAGACATGATCAACATCTACATAGGCTAGATGAGGGTCTCAGTTTACATTTGTTCAAATACCATACATTTCTGACTCAAACACAAATACAGTGGGGTCTGAAATGATTGACACACATGATAAAGATGAACAATAATGACGGTATAAAATAAATAACTCAAATTCTGAACTGTGTTGTAAAATGTATTATATTTTATACTAATACTATTTTGCTAGTTTTATATGCTTCTTACGAAGCCACTCCTTCGTTGCCCAGGCTGTGTGTTTGGGATCATTGTCAAGCTGAAAGACCAAGCCACATTTCATCTTCAATGCCCTTGCAGATGGAAGGAGGTTTTCACTCAAAATCTCACGATACATGGCCCCATTTATTCTTTCCTTTACACGGATCAGTCGTCCTGGTCCCTTTGCAGAAAAACAGCCCCAACGCATGATGTTTCCACCCCATGCTTCACAGTAGGTATGGTGTTCTTTGGATGCAACTCAGCATTCTTTGTCCTCCAAACATGACGAGTTTAGTTTTTACCAAAAAGTTATATTTTGGTTTCATCTGACCATATGACATTCTCCCAATCTTCTCCTGGATCATCCAAATGCTCTCTAGCAAACTTCAGACGGGCCTGGACATGTACTGGCTTAAGCAGGGGGACACGTCTGGCACTGCAGGATTTGAGTCCCTGGCGGCGTAGTGTGTTACTGATGGTAGGCTTTGTTACTTTGGTCCCAGCTCTCTGCAGGTCCTTTACTAGGTCCCCCCATGTGGTTCTGGGATTTTTGCTCACCGTTCTTGTGATCATTTTGACCCCACGGGGTGAGATCTTGCGTGGAGCCCCAGATCGAGGGAGATTATCAGTGGTCTTGCATGTCTTCCATTTCCTAATAATTGCGCCCACAGTTGATTTCTTCAAACCAAACTGCTTACCTATTGCAGATTCAGTCTTCCCAGCCTGGTGCAGGTCTACAATTTTGTTTCTGGTGTCCTTTAACAGCTCTTTGGTCTTGCCCATAGTAGAGTTTGGAGTGTGACTGTTTGAGGTTGTGGACAGGTGTCTTTTATACAGATAACAAGTTCAAACAGGTGCCATTAATACAGGTAACGAGTGGAGGACAGAGGAGCCTCTTAACCTGTTGAACCTATGGGGGCGCTGTGTCATTATTGGATAAAAAGACGTGCCTGTTTTAAGCGCAATATTTTGTCACAAAAAGATGCTCGACTATGCATGGAATTGACAGCCTTGGAAAGACAACTCTGACGTCTCCAAAACTGCAAAGATATTATCTGTGTGTGCCCCAGAACTAATGCAACAGGCGAAACCAAGATGAAGTTTCATACAGGAAATGCCCCGGATTCTGAAGGCGCTGTGTTCCAATGTCTCCTTATATGGCTGTGAATGCGCCAGGAATGAGCCTGCGCTTTCTGTCTATTCCCCGAGGTGTCTGCAGCATTGTGACGTGTTTGTAGGCATATCATTGGAAGATTGACCATAAGAGACTACATTTACCTGGTGTCCCGCCCGGTATCCTGTGTGCGTAATCTGTTGGTCCATGCGCGTTCCATTTCTTCAGAATTGAAAGTAAACTGCCACGATGGATTTTATCGTCGATAGATATGTGAAAAACACCTTGAGGATTGATTCTAAACATCGTTTGCCATGTTTCTGTCGATATTATGGAGTTCATTTGGAAAAAGTTTGCATTTTAATTATTATTATTTTTTCCTTACCCAAACGCGATGAACAAAACAGAGCGATTAGTCGACACAAATAATATTTTTTGTAAAAACGGAACATTTGCTATCTAACAGAGACTCCTCATTGAAAACATCTGAAGTTCTTCAAAGGTAAATTATTTTATTTGAACGCTTTTATGGTTTTTGTGGAAAATGTTGCATGCTGAATGCTAATGCTAAATGGTACGCTAAATGCTACGTTAGCCATCAATACTGTTACACAATTGCTTGTTTTGCAATGGTTGATAAGCATATTTTGAAAATCTGAGATGACAGTGTTGTTAACAAAAGGCTAAGCTTGAGAGCAAATAGATTAATTTCATTTCATTTGCGATTTTCATGAATAGTTAACATTGTGTTATGCTAATGAGCTTGCTGATAGATTTACACAATCCTGGATACAGGGGTTTTTTCGTAGCTAAACGTGACGCCGAAAACGGAGCGATTTGTCCTAAACAAATAATCTTTCAGGAAAAACTGAACATTTGCTATCTGAGAGTCTCCTCATTGAAAACATCTGAAGTTCTTCAAAGGTAAATTATTTTATTTGAATGCTTTTATGGTTTTTGTGGAAAATGTTGCATGCTGAATGCTAACGCTAAATGCTACGCTAAATGCTACGTTAGCCATCAATACTGTTACACAATTGCTTGTTTTGCAATGGTTGATAAGCATATTTTGAAAATCTGAGATGACAGTGTTGTTAACAAAAGGCTAAGCTTGAGAGCAAATAGATTAATTTCATTTCATTTGCGATTTTCATGAATAGTTAACGTTGCATTATGGTAATGAGCTTGAGGCTGTAGTCACGATACCGGATCCGGGATGGCTCGACGCAAGAAGTTAAAGAAGAAGTTACAGGTCTGTGAGAGCCAGAAATCTTGCTTGTATGTAGGTGACCAAATACTTATTTTCCACCATAATTTGCAAATAAATTAATTAAAAAATCCTACAATGTGATTTTCTGGATTTCTTTTCCTCATTTGTCTGTCATAGTTGAAGTGTACCTATGATGAAAATTACAGGCCTCTCTCATATTTTTAAGTGGGAGAACTTGCACAATTGGTGGCTGACTAAATACTTTTTTGCCCCACTGTAAATATCCTATTTTGGCATACAATATAGCTCAGTATTTGTATTATTTATTTTATACAATCATTGTTGCTAATCTTTATCAAGGGCCGCACTATACATTTAGTTATTTGACAGCTTTCTCTTGAAATTAAGAGAGAGTGCCATGCCCCATAGTCAGAGGGTGCCAAGTCACTCACCTCCTGGCTGGCTGTGCCAGTCTGACTCTGTAGGACATCTAGCTGTGTCTGCTGGCCTTTAAATCGGAGGCTCAGCTCTGAGTTAGTGCAGTTCAGGGAGTCTTCCACCTCTCGCAGGGAACACCCCTCATCCTGCAGCTCCTCCTCCCTCTGCTCCCACATCCTCCTGAATGAACCACACACACACACACACACACACTTTTAGACCAGGACCACATATCTACAACTGCACAAGCAAACCCCTACAAGACCATAACTGACCATCACACAGCTGGTTGCTGGTTTAAACAGTTTAACTGAAGCAGCAGAGGGGCCTTTAGTAGGAGAAGGTACCTGTGGAGCTGGTTGTCCTGAGTCCTAAGGGCCGTGTATCTTGCTGCCTCCTCTTGCTGGCCAGACTCTGTGTTGCGGTTTCTTTCCACATTCAGCTGGTGCTCTGTGCTCTTCAGCTGCTGCTGCAGACCCTGCATCTGAGTCAAAGAGGCAGCGGAGGGAAGAGGTCATTTACCTTGTGTGAAAAGTACTACTACTATTATTCTGTTTGGCTTGGTCAGAGAGCTCAGAACAGATTTTATTTTATTTCTCTCTATGGGTGCCATCGTATCCACAGTAATGCTATTGACTCAACTAATCGGTGTGGAATTTAAATTAGTTTAATGAACTGGAACAAAGTTGATTGGAACAAATTTCACTGTCCCTCTGCGGAAATGGATTGGCCACCCCTGGCTTGAGACTATAGGCTGAAGACTATGAATGACACTGCACTCCTGCATGTTGTCTCACCTCTACCTCCATGGCTTTGAGCTTGGCCCTCTCAGTGCTCAGCTCCTCCTGCAGACGGCTGCAACTCTGGGCTTTCTGGCTGCTCTGGGCCAGCCCCTCCCTCAGCTCCCTACTCTCCTGCTGCAGAGCTCTCTGCTCCAGATGGCTGACCATAGTCTGGCCCTGCTTCAACTCAGCACACACCTGAACACCACCACCACCACCACACACACAACCAGTACATTTACATACAGAGAACCCATGATTTGTTTTCACAAAATGTAATCCATAAAATGGTCCTTTGGAGGAAGGATTGTTGACATACTGTACAAGTCAAAAGTTTGGACACAAGGGTTTTTCATTATTTTTACTATTTTCTACATTGTAGAATAATAGTGAAGACATCAAAACGATGAAATAACACATATGGAATAATGTAGTAACCAAAAAAAAAAGAAAAAGGTGTTAAACAAATCAACATTTTTTTTTATATGCCATTTTGATTTGCCACCCTTTGCCTTGACAGCTTTGTACACTCTTGGCATTCTCTCAACCAGCTTCATGAGGAATGCTTTTCCAACAGTCTTGAAGGAGTTCCCACATGTGGAGCATCTGCGGTAAAACTCATCCGAAACCATCTTAAATTGGGTTGAGATCGGGTGACTGGAGGCCAGGTCATCTGATGCAGCACTCCATCACTCTCCTTGTTGGTCAAATAGCCTTTACACAGCTCGGAGGGCCATCCCACTAAGCGCAAACCAGATGGGATGGTGCATTGCTGCAGAATGCTGTGGTAGCCATGCTGGTTGTGTGCCTTGAATTCGAAATAAATCAATGACAGTGTCACCAGCAATGCACCCCCAATCCATCACACCACCTCCTCCATGCTTCACGGTGGAAACCAATCATGTGGAGATCATCTGTTCACCTACTCTGCGTCTCACAAAGACACAGCGGTTGGAACCAAAAATCTCAGATTTGGACTCATCAGACCAAAGGACAGATTTCCAACAGTCTAATGTTCATTACTCGTGTTTCTTGGCCCAAGCAGGTCTCTTCCTTTAGTAGAGGTTTCTTTGCAGCAATTCGACCATGAAGTCCTGATTCACACAGTCTCCTCTGAACAGCTGATGTTGAGATGTGTCTGTTACTTGAACTCTGTGAAGCATTTTGGGCTGCAATCTGAGGTGCAGTTCGGATAATGAACGTATCCTCTACGGCAGAGGTAACTCTGGGTCTTCCTTTCCTGTGGCGGTCCTCATGAGAGACAGTTTCATCATAGCACTTGATGATTTTTGCAACTGCACGCGAGTAAAGTTCTACACATTCTCTGGATTGACTGACCTTCATGTCTTAAAGTAATGATGGACTGTCATTTCTCTTTGCTCATTTGAGCTGTTCTTGCCATAATATGGACTTGGTCTTTTACAAAGTAGGGCTATCTTCTGTATAAAAGTAAAAATAAAGAAAAACCCTTGAATGAGTAGGTGTGTCCAAACTTTTGACTGGTACTGTACATATTCAAACAATGATACAGTACATATACCTTATTTTCATTGTTGGACATAAAAGACATAAATCACCAGGAAATCAGCTAAAAGTTATTTTAATTTAGGAAATATGCAGTGCAGTACCGAAGAGCCCTTACTGCTGCTCGATCGTCCTATTTTTCTAACTTAATTGAGGAAAATAAGAACAATCCGAAATTCCTTTTTGATACTGTGGCAAAGCTAACTAAAAAGCAGCATTCCCCAAGAGAGGATGACTTTCACTTTAGCAGTGATAAATTCATGAACTTCTTTGAGGAAAAGATTATGATTATTAGAAAGACAATTACGGACTCCTCTTTAAACCTGCGTATTCCTATAAACCTCAGTTGTCCTGAGTCTGCACAACTCTGCCAGGACCTAGGATCAAGAGAGACGCTCAAGTGTTTTAGTACTATATCTCCTGACACAATGATGAAAATAATCATGGCCTCTAAACCTTCAAGCTGTATACTGGACCCTATTCCAACTAAACTACTGAAAGTGCTGCTTCCTGTGCTTGGCCCTCCTATGTTGAACATAATAAACGGCTCTCTATCCACTGGATGTGTACCAAACTCACTAAAAGTGGCAGTAATAAAGCCTCTCTTGAAAAAGCCAAACCTTGACCCAGAAAATATAAAAAACTATCGGCCTATATCGAATCTTCCATTCCTCTCAAAGATTTTAGAGAAGGCTGTTGCGCAGCAACTCACTGCCTTCCTGAAGACAAACAATGTATACGAAATGCTTCAGTCTGGTTTTAGACCCCATCATAGCACTGAGACGGCACTTGTGAAGGTGGTAAATGACATTTTAATGGCATCGGATCGAGGCTCTGCATCTGTCCTCGTGCTCCTAGACCTTAGTGCTGCTTTTGATACCATCGATCACCACATTCTTTTGGAGAGATTGGAAACCCAAATTGGTCTACACGGACATGTTCTGGCCTGGTTTAGGTCTTATCTGTCGGAAAGATATCAGTTTGTCTCTGTGAATGGTTTGTCCTCTGACAAATCAACTGTATATTTCGGTGTTCCTCAAGGTTCTGTTTTAGGACCACTATTGTTTTCACTATATATTTTACCTCTTGGGGATGTTATTCGAAAACATAATGTAAACTTTCACTGCTATGCGGATGACACACAGCTGTACATTTCAATGAAACATGGTGAAGCCCCAAAATTGCCCTCGCTAGAAGCATGTGTTTCAGACATAAGGAAGTGGATGGCTGCAAACTTTCTACTATTAAACTCGGACAAAACAGAGATGCTTGTTCTAGGTCCCAAGAAACAAAGAGATCTTCTGTTGAATCTGACAATTCATCTTAATGGTTGTACAGTCGTCTCAAATAAAACTGTGAAGGACCTCGGCGTTACTCTGGACCCTGATCTCTCTTTTGAAGAACATATCAAGACCATTTCGAGGACAGCTTTTTTTCCATCTACGTAACATTGCAAAAATCAGAAACTTTCTGTCCAAAAATGATGCAGAAAAATTAATCCATGCTTTTGTCACTTCTAGGTTAGACTACTGCAATGCTCTATTTTCCGGCTACCCGGATAAAGCACTAAATAAACTTCAGTTAGTGCTAAATACGGCTGCTAGAATCCTGACTAGAACCAAAAAATTTGATCATATTACTCCAGTGCTAGCCTCTCTACACTGGCTTCCTGTCAAAGCAAGGGCTGATTTCAAGGTTTTACTGCTAACCTACAAAGCATTACATGGGCTTGCTCCTACCTACCTCTCTGATTTGGTCCTGCCGTACATACCTACACGTATGCTACGGTCACAAGACGCAGGCCTCCTAATTGTCCCTAGAATTTCTAAGCAAACAGCTGGAGGCAGGGCTTTCTCCTATAGAGCTCCATTTTTATGGAACGGTCTGCCTACCCATGTCAGAGACGCAAACTCGGTCTCAACCTTTAAGTCTTTACTGAAGACTCATCTCTTCAGTGGGTCATATGATTGAGTGTAGTCTGGCCCAGGAGTGGGAAGGTGAACGGAAAGGCTCTGGAGCAACGAACCGCCCTTGCTGTCTCTGCCTGGCCGGTTCCCCTCTTTCCACTGGGATTCTCAGCCTCTAACCCTGTTACGGGGCTGAGTCACTGGCTTGCTGGGGCTCTCTCATGCCGTCCCTGGGGGTGCGTCACCTGGGTGGGTTGATTCACTGTTGTGGTCGGCCTGTCTGGGTTGGCGCCCCCCTTGGGTTGTACCGTGGCGGAGATCTTTGTGGGCTATACTCGGCCTTGTCTCAGGATGGTAAGTTGGTGGTTGAAGATATCCCTCTAGTGGTGTGGGGGCTGTGCTTTGGCAAAGTGGGTGGGGTTATATCCTTCCTGTTTGGCCCTGTCCGGGGTGTCCTCGGATGGGGCCACAGTGTCTCCTGACCCCTCCTGTCTCAGCCTCCAGTATTTATGCTGCAGTAGTTTATGTGTCGGGGGGCTAGGGTCAGTTTGTTATATCTGGAGTACTTCTCCTGTCCTATTCGGTGTCCTGTGTGAATCTAAGTGTGCGTTCTCTAATTCTCTCCTTCTCTCTTTCTTTCTCTCTCTCGGAGGACCTGAGCCCTAGGACCATGCCCCAGGACTACCTGACATGATGACTCCTTGCTGTCCCCAGTCCACCTGGCCATGCTGCTGCTCCAGTTTCAACTGGCCTGGGCCCTAGGACCATGTCCCAGGACTACCTGACATGAGGACTCCTTGCTGTCCCCAGTCCACCTGGCCATGCTCCTGCTCCAGTTTCAACTGTTCTGCCTTACTATTATTCAACCATGCTGGTCATTTATGAACATTTGAACATCTTGGCCACGTTCAAATCAAATCAAATCAAATTTATTTATATAGCCCTTCGTACATCAGCTGATATCTCAAAGTGCTGTACAGAAACCCAGCCTAAAACCCCAAACAGCAAACAATGCAGGTGTAAAAGCACGGTGGCTAGGAAAAACTCCCTAGAAAGGCCAAAACCTAGGAAGAAACCTAGAGAGGAACCGGGCTATGTGGGGTGGCCAGTCCTCTTCTGGCTGTGCCGGGTAGAGATTATAACAGAACATGACCAAGATGTTCAAATGTTCATAAATGACCAGCATGGTCGAATAATAATAAGGCAGAACAGTTGAAACTGGAGCAGCAGCACAGTCAGGTGGACTGGGGACAGCAAGGAGCCTTCATGTCAGGTAGTCCTGGGGCACGGTCCTAGGGCTCAGGTCAGTTGAAACTGGAGCAGGAGCATGGCCAGGTGGACTGGGGACAGCAAGGAGTCCTCATGTCAGGTAGTCCTGGGACATGGTCCTAGGGCTCAGGTCCTCCGAGAGAGAGAAAGAAAGAGAGAAGGAGAGAATTAGAGAACGCACACTTAGATTCACACAGGACACCGAATAGGACAGGAGAAGTACTCCAGATATAACAAACTGACCCTAGCCCCCCGACACATAAACTACTGCAGCATAAATACTGGAGGCTGAGACAGGAGGGGTCAGGAGACACTGTGGCCCCATCCGAGGACACCCCGGACAGGGCCAAACAGGAAGGATATAACCCCACCCACTTTGCCAAAGCACATCCCCCACACCACTAGAGGGATATCTTCAACCACCAACTTACCATCCTGAGACAAGGCCGAGTATAGCCCACAAAGATCTCCGCCACGGTACAACCCAGGGGGGCAACCCAGACAGGCCGACCACAACAGTCAATCAACCCACCCAGGTGACGCACCCCCAGGGACGGCACGAGAGAGCCCCAGCAAGCCAGTGACTCAGCCCCGTAACAGGGTTAGAGGCAGAGAATCCCAGTGGAAAGAGGGGAACCGGCCAGGCAGAGACAGCAAGGGCGGTTCGTTGCTCCAGAGCCTTTCCGTTCACCTTCCCACTCCTGGGCCAGACTACACTCAATCATATGACCCACTGAAGAGATGAGTCTTCAGTAAAGACTTAAAGGTTGAGACCGAGTTTGCGTCTCTGACATGGGTAGGCAGACCGTTCCATAAAAATGGAGCTCTATAGGAGAAAGCCCTGCCTCCAGCTGTTTGCTTAGAAATTCTAGGGACAATTAGGAGGCCTGCGTCTTGTGACCGTAGCGTACGTGTAGGTATGTACGGCAGGACCAAATCAGAGAGGTAGGTAGGAGCAAGCCCATGTAATGCTTTGTAGGTTAGCAGTAAAACCTTGAAATCAGCCCTTGCTTTGACAGGAAGCAAGTGTAGAGAGGCTAGCACTGGAGTAATATGATCAAATTTTTTGGTTCTAGTCAGGATTCTAGCAGCCGTATTTAGCACTAACTGAAGTTTATTTAGTGCTTTATCCGGGGTAGCCGGAAAATAGAGCATTGCAGTAGTCTAACCTAGAAGTGACAAAAGCATGGATTAATTTTTCTGCATCATTTTTGGACAGAAAGTTTCTGATTTTTGCAATGTTACGTAGATGGAAAAAAGCTGTCCTCGAAATGGTCTTGATATGTTCTTCAAAAGAGAGATCAGGGTCCAGAGTAACGCCGAGGTCCTTCACAGTTTTATTTGAGACGACTGTACAACCATTAAGATTAATTGTCAGATTCAACAGAAGATCTCTTTGTTTCTTGGGACCTAGAACAAGCATCTCTGTTTTGTCCGAGTTTAATAGTAGAAAGTTTGCAGCCATCCACTTCCTTATGTCTGAAACACATGCTTCTAGCGAGGGCAATTTTGGGGCTTCACCATGTTTCATTGAAATGTACAGCTGTGTGTCATCCGCATAGCAGTGAAAGTTTACATTATGTTTTCGAATAACATCCCCAAGAGGTAAAATATATAGTGAAAACAATAGTGGTCCTAAAACAGAACCTTGAGGAACACCGAAATGTACAGTTGATTTGTCAGAGGACAAACCATTCACAGAGACAAACTGATATCTTTCCGACAGATAAGATCTAAACCAGGCCAGAACTTGTCCGTGTAGACCAATTTGGGTTTCCAATCTCTCCAAAAGAATGTGGTGATCGATGGTATCAAAAGCAGCACTAAGGTCTAGGAGCACGAGGACAGATGCAGAGCTCGGTCCGATGCCATTAAAATGTCATTTACCACCTTCACAAGTGCCGTCTCAGTGCTATGATGGGGTCTAAAACCAGACTGAAGCATTTCGTATACATTGTTTGTCTTCAGGAAGGCAGTGAGTTGCTGCGCAACAGCCTTCTCTAAAATCTTTGAGAGGAATGGAAGATTCGATATAGGCCGATAGTTTTTATATTTTCTGGGTCAAGGTTTGGCTTTTTCAAGAGAGGCTTTATTACTGCCACTTTTAGTGAGTTTGGTACACATCCAGTGGATAGAGAGCCGTTTATTATGTTCAACATAGGAGGGCCAAGCACAGGAAGCAGCTCTTTCAGTAGTTTAGTTGGAATAGGGTCCAGTATACAGCTTGAAGGTTTAGAGGCCATGATTATTTTCATCATTGTGTCAAGAGATATAGTACTAAAACACTTGAGCGTCTCTCTTGATCCTAGGTCCTGGCAGAGTTGTGCAGACTCAGGACAACTGAGGTTTGGAGGAATACGCAGGTTTAAAGAGGAGTCCGTAATTTGCTTTCTAATAATCATAATCTTTTCCTCAAAAAGTTCATGAATTTATCACTGCTAAAGTGAAAGTCATCCTCTCTTGGGGAATGCTGCTTTTTAGTTAGCTTTGCCACAGTATCAAAAAGGAATTTCGGATTGTTCTTATTTTCCTCAATTAAGTTAGAAAAATAGGACGATCGAGCAGCAGTAAGGGCTCTTCGGTACTGCACGGTACCGTCCTTCAAGCTAGTCGGAAGACTTCCAGTTTGGTGTGGCGCCATTTCCGTTCCAATTTTCTGGAAGCTTGCTTCAGAGCTCGGGTATTTTCTGTGTACGTTCTGTTATAATCTCCACCTGGCACAGCCAGAAGAGGACTGGCCACCCCACATATGCTCTCTCTAATTCTCTCTTTCTTTCTCTCTCTCGGAGGACCTGAGCCCTAGGACCGTGCCCCAGGACTACCTGACATGATGGCTCCTTGCTGTCCCCAGTCCACCTGACTGTGCTGCTGCTCCAGTTTCAACTGTTCTGCCTTATTATTATTCGACCATGCTGGTCATTTATGAACATTTGAACATCTTGGTCATGTTCTGTTATAATCTCTACCCGGCACAGCCAGAAGAGGACTGGCCACCCCACATAGCCCGGTTCCTCTCTAGGTTTCTTTCTAGGTTTGGCCTTTCTAGGGAGTTTTTCCTAGCCACCGTGCTTTTACACCTGCATTGTTTGCTGTTTGGGGTTTTAGGCTGGGTTTCTGTACAGCACTTTGAGATATCAGCTGATGTACGAAGGGCTATATAAATAAATTTGATTTGAATTTGATTTGTATACCACCACTACCTTGTCACAACACAACTGATTGGCTCAAACGCATTACGAAGGAAACAAATTCCACAAATGACTAATTACTTTTAACAAAGCACACCTGTTAATTGAAATGCATTCCAAATGACTACCTCATGAAGCTGGTTGAGAGAATGCCAAGTGTGCAAAGCTGTCATGCAAAAGGTGGCAAATCAAAATATATTTTGATTTGTTGAACACTTTTTTGGTCTAATTAATGAAAAAAGCATACAATCAAAAAGGACATTAACTCTGCATCTCTTCTAACTATTTTATTTTTTCACAACTGCCACCAGTTTGGCACCAAAACATTTACAACAAAGACCTATTGACATAGAGAAATAAATAAGTGTGTAAAAAAAAAAAATACTTCATGCTGTAACACCAGTGGTATTCACTAATTCTCCATGCACTGTCATTTACTAATTGATGAGAGCTATTGATAAGAGCTAGGTAAATTATCAATCCGTTTGGATAAGGGGATTGTAAATATAAATTATAAATATAAAATTGTTTTAGATGCATTTTACCTCATGATCTTTGGAGACAAATGTGAAACCAGTCATATGGCAGCAAACTGAAGCATATCAACGTGACAGGTAGGCTGTGTGTGCCCCGTTCCCACACTGAAGCATATCAACGTGACAGGTAGGCTGTGTGTGCCCCGTTCCCACACTGAAGCATATCAACGTGACAGGTAGGCTGTGTGTGCCCCGTTCCCACACTGAAGCATATCAACGTGACAGGTAGGCTGTGTGTGCCCCGTTCCCACACTGAAGCATATCAACGTGACAGGTAGGCTGTGTGTGCCCCGTTCCCACACTGAAGCATATCAACGTGACAGGTAGGCTGTGTGTGCCCCGTTCCCACACTGAAGTATATCAACATGACAGGTAGGCTGTGTGTGCCCCGTTCCCACACTGAAGTATATCAACATGACAGGTAGGCTGTGTGTGCCCCGTTCCCACACTGAAGTATATCAACATGACAGGTAGGCTGTGTGTGCCCCGTTCCCACACTGAAGTATATCAACATGACAGGTAGGCTGTGTGTGCCCCATGACAGGTTCCCACACTGAAGTATATCAACATGACAGGTAGGCTGTGTGTGCCCCGTTCCCACACTGAAGTATATCAACATGACAGGTAGGCTGTGTGTGCCCCGTTCCCACACTGAAGTATATCAACATGACAGGTAGGCTGTGTGTGCCCCGTTCCCACACTGAAGTATATCAACATGACAGGTAGGCTGTGTGTGCCCCGTTCCCACACTGAAGTATATCAACATGACAGGTAGGCTGTGTGTGCCCCGTTCCCACACTGAAGTATATCAACATGACAGGTAGGCTGTGTGTGCCCCGTTCCCACACTGAAGTATATGAAATGCTGTGCTTACAGAATTTAAATTGTACGGCCTTATAACTTGCAGGGATAAATCTTGGAGACACAAGCCAAATGAGATGACAAGCCAAATCCACGAAGAGTGACAGTTGGGCCAAATTGAACCGTTGTGCACTCTAGATGTTTAAATTTCAGCCCTATTGCTCAAAAGCAATAATAGATCATATTTAACATATTACAAGTTGTTCAATAACTAGTGACATGTCGCCCACTTCATGGAATCGGCACGGAACGCAAACCAAGCCTGGCAGTTTAAACCTGGAGCCTGGCACACGACGACTGGACTGTTGTCATATCAGTTCCATGATCAGTGAGGATTAGAGTCGATTTATAGGACCTTTGGTCAACCTCTACTGTTACACGCTTCTCCAACTGAATGGCAACTTTCAGGATTAATAATCAAACCGTTGTATTTTTTTTATCAAACAATATCTTTCGTGTGTAAAGGCTCTTCTAAACGTTTTACATTTTTTATGAAGGTAGATTCCTAAAATATACATGATCAGGTAATTTGACCAATTATGGCTGAAACAGATATTTTGATGGCCATCTTTCATTGATCCTTAATATTCTGAACCCGTTCTCTCTATATATTATAGTGAGTCTGTCAACAAAATTCTAATAAAATGTACACCGTATTTAGTCTTACAAAACCCGACCCTAGGCAACACAGTGACTACGGTCTGGTTTCAATGATTGACTCTTCTGGCATTGATGAACGAACTTCGCACTGCTTACTTCAATAAGGAGAGAAAAACTAATTCCGCGGACATCACGATTCAAACCAAAGTTTGTAGGCAAATCCTTTGCCGTAGTTTTAGTTAAAAGGTAGTTGATGCATACTAGCCACTTACGAAATGCACTCATTAAAAATGGGGTGGCAGGTAGCCTAGTGGTTAGGGTGTTGGGCCAGTAAATGAAAGGTTGCTGGATCGAATCCCTGAGTGTCACACCCTGGCCATAGAGAGATTTTTATTCTCTATTTTGGTTAGGTCAGGGTGTGACTAGGGTGGGCATTCTAGTTTCTTTATTTCTATGTTTTCTATTTCTTTGGCCGGGTGTTCTCAATCAGAGGCCGCTGTTTATCGTTGTCTCTGATTGAGAATCATACATAGGCCGCTTTTCCCCCCACTTGTGTTTTGTATGTCGTCGTTTTCTGTTTTGTGCATTCTTGGTTAAGGGTGCCCAGTCCAGGGCCCGCAGCGAGGGTCCCCAGTCCGGGGTTGGCGGTGAGGTTCCCCGCACCAGAGGCGCCACCAAAGTGGGGGGATAGAGGTTTTTATTCTCTATTTTGGTTAGGCCAGGGTGTGACTAGGGTGGGCATTCTAGTTTCTTTATTTCTATGTTTTCTATTTCTTTGGGTTTGGCCGGGTGTTGTTCTCAATCAGAGGCCGCTGTCTATCGTTGTCTCTGATTGAGAATTATACTTAGGCAGCTTTTTCCCGTCTGTGTTTTGTGGGTAGTTGTTTTCTGTTTTGTGTTTGCACCAGGCAGAACTGTTTCGTTTTGTTCCACTTTGTTATTTTGTTTCCGTGTTCAGTTTGAATAAATAATCATAAACACGTCCCACGCTGCGCTTTGGTCCTCTTCTTCAGACGAGCGTTACACTGAGCTGACAAGGTAAAAATCCCACTGTTCCCTGGTAGGCCGTCATTGTAAATAATAATTTGTTTTTAACTGACTTGCCAAGTTAAATAAATAAAACAAAAACAGGCTAAGGTAAGTCTGAATACCAAACTCTGAGAAGCGCTTAAATCAAAATGCGTAGAAAAGGCATACATTTCATAAGTCTGAATTGGGCCCCTAGTGATCCTGTGACTGATGGGTTAGGGTTGTCCTGTTGGCACAGTAAAGTGGACTAACTGTGGTCAGAACCTGCATAGTCATCTGCTGCTGTCTGGATAGTTTGTTTTTCCTCCTGGACTATCAAATCAAATTAGATTTTTGTCACATGTGCCAAATACAACAGGTGTAGACTTTACATTGAAATGCTTACTTACATTGAAATGCTTACTTACATTGAAATGCTTACTTACAAGCCCTTAACCAAGAATGCAGTAAGAGATAAAGAATAACAAATAATTAAAGAGCAGCAGTAAATAACAATAGCCGGGCTATATACAGGGGGTACCGGTACAGAGTCAACGTGCGGGGGCACCGGTGTCGAGGTAATTAAGTACATGTAGGTGGAGTTATTAAAGTGGCTGTGCATAGATAATATTATAGAGTAGCAGCAGTGTGGACATTTGATTAGCTGTTAATGAGTTTAATGGCTTGGGGGATAGAAGCTGTTTAGAAGCCTCTTGGACCGAGATTTGGCGCTCCGGTACCGCATGGCATGCGGTAGCAAAGAGAACAGTCCATGACTAGGATGGCTGGAGTCTTTGACAATTGTTAGGGCCTTCCTCTGACACCGCCTGGTATAGAGGTCCTGGATGGCAGGAAGCTTGGCCCCAGTGATGTACGCACTACCCTTTGTAGTGCCTTGCAGTCAGAGGCCGAGCAGTTGCCATACCAGGCAAGTGATGCAACCCATCAAGATGCTCTCGATGGTGCAACTGTAAAACCTTTTCAGGATCTGAGGACCCATGCCAAATCTTTTCAGTCTCCTGGGGGTGAATAGGTTTTGTCGTGCCCTCTTCATGACGGTCTTGGTGTGCTTGGACCATGTTAGTTTGTTGGTGATGTGGACTCCAAGGAACTTGAAGCTCTCAACCTGCTCCACTACAGTCCCATCGATGAGAATGGGGGCATTCTCGTCCTCCTTTTCCTGTAGTCCACAATCATCTCCTTTGTCTTGATCACGCTGAGGGAGAGGTTGTTGTCCTTGCGCCACACGGTCAGGTCTCTGACCTCCCTATAGGCTGTCTCATCGTTGTCTGTGATCAGGCCTACCACTGTTGTCATCAAACTTAATGATGGTGTTGGAGTCGTGCCTGGTCGTGCAGTCATGAGTGAACAGGGAGTACAGGACGGGACTGAGCACGCACCCCTGAGGGAACCCCGTGTTGAGGATCAGTGTGGCGGATGTGTTGTTACCTGCCCTTACCACCTGGGGGTGGCTCGTCAGAAAGTCCAGGATCCAGTTGCAGAGGGAGGTGTTTAGTCCCAGGGTCCTTAGCTTAGTGATGAGCTTTGAGGGCACTATGGTGTTGAACACTGAGCTTTAGTCAATGAACAGAATTCTCACATAGGTGTTCCTTTTGTCCAAGTGGAAAAGGGCAGTGTGGAGTGCAATAGAGATGGCATCTGTGGATCTGTTGGTGCAGTATGCAAATTGGAGTGGGTCTAGGGTTCCTGGGATAATGGTGTTGATGTGAGCCATGACCAGCCTTTCAAAGAATTTCATGGCTACAGACGTGAGTGCTATGGGCCGGTAGTCATTTAGCCAGGTTACCTTAGTGTTCTTTGGCACAGAGACTATAGTGGTCTGCTTGAAATATGTTGCTATTACAGACTCAGAAAGGGAGAGGTTGAAAATGTCAGTGAAGACATTTGCCAGTTGGTCAGCGCATGCCCGGAATACACGTCCTGGTAATCAGTCTGGCCCAGCGGCCTTGTGAATGTTGACCTGTTTAAAAGGTCTTACTCACATCGGTTGCGGAGTGCGTGAACACACAGTCATCCAGAACAGCTGATGCTCTCATGCATGTTTCAATGTTACTTGCCTCAAAGCGAGCATAGAAGTTATTTAGCTTGTCTGGTACGCTCGTATCACTGGGCAGCTCTCGGCTGTGCTTCCCTTTGTAGCCTGTAATAGTTTGCAAGCCCTGCCACATCCAACAAGCGTCAGCCGGTGTAGTACGATTTGATTTAAGTCCTGTATTGACGCTTGCCTGTTTCATGGTTTGTCAGAGGGCCTAGTAGGATTTCTTATAAGCTTCCGGGTTAGAGTCCCGCACCTTGAAAGCGGCAGCTCTACCTTTTAGCTCAGTGCGAATGTTGCCTGCAATTCATGGCTTCTAGATGGGGTATGCATGTACGGTAACTGTGGAGACAACATCATCGATGCAGTGACTGATGTGGTGTACTCCTCAATACCATCGGAAGAATCCCGGAACATATTCCAGTCTGTGCTAGCAAAACAGTCCTGTAGCTTAGCATCTGCTTCATCTGACCACAACTTCTATAGGCCGAGTCACTGGTGCTTCCTGCTTTAGTTTTTGCTTGTAAGCAGGAATCAGGGGGATAGAGTTATGGTCAGATTTACCAAATGGAGGGAGATCTTTCTATGAGTCTCTGTGTGTGGAGTAAAGGTGGTCTAGAATTGTTTCCCCCTCCGGTTGCACATTTAACTTGATGATAGAAATTAGGTAAAACTGATTTAAGTTTCCCTGCAAACCACCAGAAGCACCGCCTCTGGATGAGAGTATTCCTATGGCGCATTACGGCTCATTGAGTGCAGTCTTAGTGCCAGCCTCGGTCTGTGGTGGTATGTAGACAGCTATGAAAAATACGGAAACTCTCTAGGTAGATAGTGTGGTCTACAGCTTATTATGAGATACTCTACCTCAGGCGAGCAAAACCTTGAGACTTCCTTAGATATCGTGCAA
Organism: Oncorhynchus keta; assembly: GCF_023373465.1. Lineage (NCBI taxonomy): Eukaryota > Metazoa > Chordata > Actinopteri > Salmoniformes > Salmonidae > Oncorhynchus > Oncorhynchus keta. Next base: position 7,433,438 of record NC_068441.1, on the reverse strand, counting down.
CAGCTATTGTTTACAAATATGCATAGGCCCCCGCCCAGTGTCTTACCAGAGGCTGCTGTTCTGTCCCGCCGATAGTGTATAACCCACCAGCTGTATGTCTGGATAAGAGCGTCTGCTAAATGACTTAAATGTAAATGTAAATGTATGTTCTTAAAGATGTCGTTCAGCCACGACTCGGTGAAACATAAGATATTACAATGTTTAATGTCCGTCCCGTTGGTAGGATATACGTGCTTTCAGATTGTCCCATTTATTTTCCATCGATTGAACATTATCTAGCAGAATGGAAGGCAGGGGCAGATTAGCCACTAGTCGCCTGATCCTCACAAGGCATCCTGATCTCTTTCTGCAAGACCTACGTTTCCTTTTCCAGCGAATCACGGATCTGGGCCTGGTGTTTGTAGTATATCCCTCGTGTCCGACTCAGTGAAGAAGAGAGAACTTTTCGTCCAAATCGAGGTGAGTAATGTTCTGATGTCCAGAAGCTATTTTCGGTCATTAGAGACGGTAGCAGCAACATTATGTACAAAACAAGTTACGAACAACGCAAAAAAACAAAACAACATCACATGGTTGGTTAAGCGCCGATAAGACGGCAGCCTTCCCCTCCGACGCCATCTTGAAGAAACGGGCCCCTATTGAGGAAGCATTTGGTACTTGGTGAAACTGCTACGTCTATTTGAGATATAACAACAAAGAAGTTCCTTCAAACAACAAACTGTTATTTTTCCCTATGACATCATTGCACGCAAGATAGAACACCAGCATATGTACAGTAATAAAAACAAACTTACCACACTGTCGGACGCTGATCTCCTCTGTTTCATCAACAAAACAAATACAATAACAAAGGTGATGGGCCGAACAGTGCGCTGTTTCGACTTGTGCAGTTTTCAGCTTTAAAGCTGATTGTTTTCTAGTGCAGAGCCTGTGGTCGAGTGGTAACACTACAGGCATAGACACTTAGGCTGTGTTTACACAGGCAGCCCCCCACTCATTTGGTCTTTTGACCTGTCACAGCAGAGCTTTTTCAGAGCCTTTGGAAACACAGCCATATAGGTTACATTCCCCTGCATCAAACAATGGTTGGGTGCCATGCCATCGACTGGTATTGGGCACTAGATTGCATATGTGGTTAGATGATACGTAAAATACCTAACCTGGCATAGTAAGATAGTAAGATAGTGGCATGCGTCAACAACACCTGGGCAGAGGAACGCGCCCATACACTCCTCTGCCCATAGACTTGGGTTTAATTCCTCACTCCAACCCTTCAAACTGTTTCTCCCATGTACCCGTCTCCCCTTCTGTAATTTCATAACTGTCTCAATAAAGTAGCAAGATACCTCCTCAAAACAGGTTGTTTTCTAATCAAAACTAATCAAAAGTTAAAAGATTAACTGAGATTTCCCTATTTTAGACAATATCTCTTTAGCCTGGGTACCAGTCTGTTTCTGCTGTCTTTCCACTTCTTGATTTTGGCAGGACAAAGATTATAGGAAGTGGAATGTTACCTGGAAACAGGTTCTGGATTTCAGGTTCCCCACTACGCATTTACCGTCAGGCTGTGTCTTTTTGACGTCCATATAAGGCGTATTTTATCAATGTCTGGAAAATACGTGTATTAAACATCCGGAAAATAGGCTTTCGAATCTTTCATTCAGTCACTGAAATGCATGTGATGTCAACAACGGGAAAGGATGTCTAAAAGACGTCTTTTCAACGTAATTTTGCTGACTGGGTAATATATCCTCTACAAGTCATGACCCAGAACAACATGTCCATCATCCATCAATAGATCAACAGCAGGCCTGCGCCCACAGCTATTGTGCACAATACACCATCTGTGGCACACAATGGAGGGTGACGTTAAAAGAAGAAAGAGAGCGCAACCAAGCTGCCATGTCAAATGAATACCCGCTAAATCCATGAAAAACACAGCACAAGCCATTAACATCAGCTGCTTTCAATCAATGGGTCACTGTGTGGGATATAGATAGTAAAACCAAAACTACATCATTCCTTGGGAAAGGTAGTCAGGAAAGAGAATTTAAATTGTAAGAGGATTTTTAAGATTAAATATTAAACGTGAATTTAAGCAATTTGCTGTGAGAAGTCGATATTATGTTACTATTCTATCAAACTTAAAACGTGTAAGTTCATTCCATTAACAAATTTGAGAAACATTGACAGGTCCTAACCATAGACACATAATTGGTCCCAACCAGCCCATTCACACTAACTCGGTAGCCCCTGCTAGTGGCCACAGCATAGTACTACATCAGACGGACAGGAGTCATCCTCACCTTAAGCTGCAGTTCCACCTCCTGACTACTATGCCGCTTCTTGCTCCGGCCAAGAGCTTCATCCAGCTTCAACTCCAGCTCCTCCCTCATATTCTCCAGATGTTCATATTCCTTCTTCTCCTCATCCATCTTAATCTTCAGCTCCTCATACACCCTCTCCGCCTCCTCTTTTTTAGTCTTCAGTTCCTCATACTGCTCCTCCACCTCCTCGGTCTTATCCATCAGCAGCTCCAGAACCTTCTCCTCCTCTTCTCTCTGCTTCTTCAGCTCCTCGTAGTCCTCGTACTCCTCTGCCTTCTTCGTAACATTCAGCAGCTCATCGTATTTCTCCTGCAGCCCCTGCAGTTGACGCCGCACATCGTTCAGCTTGTCCTTGGTCTCGGACTGCTGGAGGCGTCTGCATGAAAGAGAGACAGATCATCACCATCTGACAACAGATTTCACTTTCCTTTCCACTTTCAAATGAATTAACTGGAATAGCATCCTCTATCAGCCAACACAAATCTGAGATTATACTGGGTTTGGTTTTCGGCTAAGTTCTAGAGACAAAGTTAAGGTGGGACCTTTCATGAGTTTTGACCTGGTCCAGGAGCAGTAGTTCTGTCTGGAGACATACGGTGTGCATCTGAGGGGAGGCTATCCCTTCTCCCTGAAACACACAACACAGGACAGGCAGTTAAGTGACAGGCAATGTTTGAAAGACAAAACCTACTGCATGACCACTTCAATTATTTTTGAAGCAACAGATATTTCTATAAAGATGGTGATATCAATAGCTGATTTGTTGTAGTTTGATGGGGTCTCATCTCCATACTGCGTTTGGTTGTACCTTAGCCAAGTTAAGCTGCAGTGCTTCTGGGTGGATCTTAGCCACGTTGTCAGAGTGCTTCATTTTCTCCACCTAGGGAACAACAGTATGAGCACATTACATACAGTAACTATCGTGACCTTCACCCCCCCTCACACATTGTAGCCAAAATGACTGCATCTTATCCATGATCCATTTCTTTATGACAATTTAAGGAGGGGGGGGGGGGAATAACTGAATCCAGGAATGGCAGATTACCGTCTCTAGGAGGGTCTTTCTCTCTGCGTCCATGGTGCGCACCCTTGTCCTGAGGGCTCTGATCTCCTGGTCCAGGCGATCATTCAGCTCCGTGGCCTTACGCAACTCCACCACGTCTATAGGAGGGACAAAGGGATATTTTACCCTCCAAACTATGAGTGTCACTGTCTCCACACCAGTTAGTCAGTCAGTCAGTCATACTTCTGGAAAAGCCTAAAGCGATACGGTGCAGTTCCTTTGACATTCTGAAAGGCTGTTCTCTGAAAATGCTCCACAAAGGATTTTTTTATATATCTTTTTTTACAGTAATCCAAAATGTAAAGTAAATATCTTCTTACCACATTTCTTGAGCTTTTCCACTTCCTGTCTGAGCTGTTCTACCTCCTCCTGGGCTCCCTGCAGCTCTGGCTCTGGGTAAAGCACACATATACTTATTCAAGACCGACGTCGGAGAAATACATAACACACAACTGGCACACAAAGAAAATGCACATTAATACAGTTGCTCTTTTATTTTTTTACTTTAGTTTATTTAGGAAATATTTTTCTTAACTGCATTGTTGGTTAAGGGCTTGTTAGTAAGCATTTCACGTCAAGGTCTACACCTGTTGTATTTTGCGCATGTGACAAATAACATTTGATTTGAATAGTAACTAGTACCCTCACTTAGCAGAGAAATGGGCTGTGTGAAATCTGGCCTCACCATAGGCACTCTGGGTCATGCGGGCTGACTCTAGCTCATCGGTCAGACGTCGGATCTCTCTGTGGGCCATGGCCAAGCGGCGCGATGCCTCCTCCAGGTCTCTCTCTAGACGGGCCCACTCCCGCTCCACACTGAGCCCTGACCCCGGCCTGAGCTCAACCTGGGGAGGGGAAGAGAGCAGACCACAACACTGAGCACGGAGAGGTATCTATCATCGCTGTCTACAGGAGTACTATTGATTTGACGAATCATTCTCTGCAGGAAAAGGTGGAGTCATTTGAAAGATCACTGTTGTGAGGCCTTAGCAGTTCCTCACGCCGAGAAGGTTAAAACAGAACAGAAATATTCAATTAAAAAAAAATAATAATTGGTCATGAAATCACACGTGCAGTACATGCATTTGGTTCAGACAAGAGACCATTGACACTGAAGGGTGTAAGACTCCAAATTACCCATTACATCCACACACCCAGAAACATGGAACAATGTTGACTAGAAAGAGTTAGCGTTTTGGTCATGAATCTTGTTCTGGAGGCAGCTCTTCAGAGTGGTCACCAGCTGGCACAGCCACAAAGTCATAAAATCATTAACCCTAACGTTAACCACACTGCTAACCCTAATGCCTAACCGTAACTTTAAATCAAGACCAAAAAGCATATTTTTGTTTTGATTAATTTTTTTCAATATAGTCAATTTTGACCCATCTGGCAGAAATCGCACAGTTTTTCCTCAAGGACAAGACTCATCCCAATAAATGTCAAGCTGCAAAGAGAACAGGTAAGAGATACAGCAATTAGAGGGCATGCACAAGGGGTCCCATCACCATGCTGAAGAGTTTCAACATAAAATAGAGCATCTTATTCAGGCTTGGCTAAGTGTTAACGGGGATGCAGTATCATCTAAATGGACATACTGAGGCCAAAGCCTGTTTGCTCTGAGCTGCCTTGCGGAGTCCAAAGAGCCTCTTCCATGGGCTCTGGCCACGTGAGGGTGCCCCCTTGTGGAAAGACAGTGGAATTAATGAACAGTTTAGTCACAGACTGGATCATCTTCTCTTTCCATGATCTTACCAGCGGAGCTGCAGCACGTCCACTGTCTATGACACCCTGATTTAGAAAATTCACTATAACAACATGAACCAACTATAGTATCTCCATGTAACTATATATCTTCATGTATCATTTGTGACAGTTACTAAACCACTGGAACGAACTGAACAAGAAAAGAAATGTGACTTCTAAAGTACTTTGGTTAGCCCTAATCCTCTCATCTAAACTCAGTATAATCTTGGACTGAGAGAAAGCATGAGACAGCGAGTTGGTCTCACCTGGTCCATGCTCTCTTTGGTGCACTGAGTCTGGGACTGTGTCTCCTGCTGGCTGGCAGAGGGGGTGCCTGCCTGGGCATCGGGGACTTGCAGGGCCTGGGGGTCATCAGGTCTCTCCAGCAGGGAGGCCCTCTCCACCAGCAGGTAGGCCACCTGTTCACTGTGGCTGCTGGGGATCACTTCTGCCAGGCCCTCCTGGTACAACATCTCAGCCACCTCATTCATCTGGGCATCTGCACACACACACACACACACACACACACACACACACACACACACACACACACTTTATTTTCTTCCTTACTGTGTAAGTGCAATACCTACAACACGTCACTTAAAAAGGGGACTATTACACATATTGGTAAGGACACTAATGACCCTGATTTAGAAGATTTGACAGGGAATGGGATACACATTTGAATCCTACACACAAAGAACCATATGTGCGTTTAGATTGTATTTTTCATAAATTATTATTATTATATATAAATCATTATAAAAAAAGGAAAATATGTATGAAATCAAACTAGAACGTATAATTGAAAGAGAGAAGTGTGATGACATGATTGTTCAATAATTACATTTGATGTGGAATACACATACCAAAGAAAAGACAGTTGACTATTTTTTTTTTTAAAGCAACATGGTCATTCGTTCCAAAGGTTAATTTGTTTCCATAGGGTTACATTTTTCACATCTTATCTGGGTTCTATGTCCCACCTTGCTGGAGTGTCAGGCGTTGCAGCTGGGCCCTGAGGACCTCATTCTCCTGCTCGTACTCCTGAGCCAGGGCATCCCTCTTCTCTGATAGGCTACGGATGTGCTCCAGGTACCTCTGCACCTGAGATAGACACATATCATCAGTTCAGGCCCTGAGCTTTGGCTGAAGCCAGATGAGTGAGTTCCTGTACCCACCACATGGTGCCAATCAGAGAAAAAGTATTGAGATGAATGTATGTGCAGCCTGTACAGTACAGTGTAGCATCACAGACAAAACTCTGGGTAATGGCTCACCTCGGCCATCTCGGCAGAGTGGCGTGCTCGTAAGCTGTCCAAGTCATGGGTCACGCCGACGAGGCGACCCTCGCTGTGCTGGAACAGCCTCCATAGGAAACCCAGCTGCTCCTTCACTGAGGCCCCGGGGGCCATGCCCTCCTCCTGCAGACAGAGGACTACATGCTCCAGCTCCTCCTGGGGTTAACATGACAGAGAGACAACCACAGAGATCAGACACTGATTAGGCACCTTCTATTGAATGGAATGTCTCAATGCTGTTTCTTGCAATTGTATTTATAATGATTGACCATCAGCTGGAAAGCAAATAGCTGCTATGAAGATGGTCAAAGACAAGGCAAAAACAAAGTGAAACTCTGGGAGACCACATTCTCCCTGCTTCTCTTCCTGGGCTAGAACATGCTTCTGCTCTGACAGGCTGGGGATCTGCTCTGGGTACTGGGATGCACCTGAGAGACACTTATCAACAGCGTCTCAAGGTTTCAAGGCCAGCTTCAGGCAACATGACCCTGTGTTGAGAGAGATTAGTGCACTCTCTGAGACTAATTTGATTTAATTGAAGGAGAAAATGCTGAACTTGTCAGATCACCTGCCTTGCCAGGCAGATTCTTACCTATAAAAGTTTTAATATGAAGCCTGTCAATGGCACTTTGATGAAGAGGCATGGACTGTATCTGACACATACAGTTGAAGTCGGAAGTTTACATACACCTTAGCCAAACACATTTAAACTAAGTTTTTCACAATTCCTGACATTTAATCAGAGTAGAAAGTCCTCGTCTTAGGTCAGTTAGGATCACCACTTTATTTGAAGAATGTGAAATGTCAGAATAATAGTAGAGTATGATTTATTTCAGCTTTTATATCTTTCATCACATTCCCAGTGGGTCAGAAGATTACATACACTCCATTAGTATTTAGTAGCATTGCCTTTAAATTGTTAACCTGGGTCAAACGTTTCAGGTAGCCTTCCACAAGCTTCCCACAATAGGTTGGGTGAATTTTGGCCCATTCCTCTTGACAGAATAGGTGTAACTGAGTCAGGTTTGTAGGCCTCCTTGCTCACACATGCTTTTTCAGTTCTGCCCACAAATGTTCTATAGGATAGAGGTCAGTGCTTTGTGATGGCGTTGACTTTGTTGTCCTTATGCCATTTTGCCACAACTTTGGAAGTATACTTGGGGTCATTGCCCATTTGGGAGACCCATTTGCGACCAGGGTTTAACTTCCTGACTGACATCTTGAGATGTTGCTTCAATACATCCACATCATTTTCCTACCTCATGATGCCATCTATTTTGTGAAGTGCACCAGTCCCTCCTGCAGCAAAGCACCCCCACAACATGATGCTGCCACCCCCATGCTTCACTGTTGGGATGGTTTTCGTCAGCTTGCAAGTCTCACCCTTTTTCCTCCAAACATAACACTGGTCATCATGGCCAAACAGTTCTATTTTTGTTTCATCAGACCAGAGGACATTGTCCCCATGGGCAGTTGCAAACCATATGGCTGTTTTGGAGCAGTGGCTTCTTCCTTGCTGAGCAGCCTTTCAGGTTATGTCGATATAGGGCTCATTTTTACTGTGGATATAGATACTTTTGTACCTTTTTCCCCCTGCATCTTAACAAGGTCCTTTGCTGTTGTTCTGGGATTGATTTGCACTTTTTGCACCAAAGTACATTCACCTCTAGGAGACAGAACGCATCTCCTTTCTGAGCGGTATGACGGCTGCGTGGTCCCATGGTGTTTATACTTGCATACTATTGTTTGTACAGATGAACATGGTGACTTCAGACATTTGGAAATTGCTCCCACGAATGAACCAGACTTGTGGAGGTGTACAATTGTTTTTCATGAGGTCTTGGCTGATTTCTTTTGATGATATCAAGCAGAGGCACTGAGTTTGAAGGTAGGCCTTGAAATACATCCACAGGTACACCTCCAATTGACTGAAATTATGTCAATTAGCCTATTAGAAGCTTCCAAAGCCATGACATACATTTCTGGAATCTTCCAATAGGTTTCAGGGTACAGTCAACTTAGTATATTTAAACTTCTGACCCACAGGAATTGTGATACAGTGAATTATAAGTGAAATAATGTCTGTAAACAATTGTTGGAAAAAATACTTGCCATGCACAAAGTAGATGTCCTAACCAAACTATAGTTTGTTAGCAAGAAATTTGTGGAGTGGTTGAAAAACTAGTTTGAAACTTCTGACTTTAACTATAATTTATTCATGTTTTTTTCCACATCTCATGCACTGCACTGTTCAGTATGAAAAACATATAGTCGACTTTCTCAGAGGGGGTGGGTTAAATGCAGAAGACACATTTAGGTTGACTGCATTCAGTTGTGCAACTGACTAGGTATCACCTTTTCCTTCCTCTGTGGATGGCTATACTGTTGAGACTATGGATCCACATGACTTTGGGAAACAACTGTTGCTTATTAGCGTCAGCTGCAGTTGGGATAGTCAGGAGAGGTTTGCCTGAAATGTGCAGCTGTTTAAATGCCCACCAGACCTTCCCAACTATTTTAAGAACCGTTTTTTGGAAAGGAATCTTACATTTATAATTTTCTATGAGAAAAATGCCCAAGGTAAATCCTGTTAAATCAAGTCTGCGGTTAATGAAAGTTGATTATAGTCATCATTCTAGTTTTGCCAGAGAAAGTCTATCACTGTCATGGAGGGTTTGAACCCTATATACTGTACTCATTATAAACTTATTTTGACGGGTTGTCCGAAAAGTTGAATGGTAAATGTTGATCAACAGTTGCAAATAGGCTAGTATAAAGTCGTCAACATCAAATGGTAAAACTATGAAAGAAAGAGGGACTTACCTCACTCTGCTCCGTATCTTCCATGATAGGCGAGACAACTCGAAACAACTGGAAGAGTACTATTATTTAGGCGTTTAATCCCCAAAAAGACATAGAAGTGATTTGCTTCTCCCCCCAAAAAATGGCTGGAACAAACTCGCTTTCTAAAGTGGAACACATTATCTTTATGCGACGCAACAATGTTGCATTGCATTCCAGAGCCACGGATCGCGTAATAAGGCATTGAGCAGTTCACGGGTTTTTAGTTCGGACATGGCTGAATACAAAAGGCGTTAGCAGACTTACTGTAGAAACACTCATCCAGCGAGACGCATGGACGACGACTCCCAAGCCAGCACTATTTCCAAACAAGGATACGTTTTTTTACAAGGCATTCTCTGACCCTTCTCTTTATAAACCTTATTTCAAAACATGATACATTTATCTATTGTATTGTTAATTTTACGTGTCATGATCGCAGTTATTTTTCGTCTGTCTCGGTATGCCACGGATCAGTGCACAGTTGGTCTCACTCGCTTCCCATCATAGGCTACCGTTATTTTTGACTGGGTGGATTGTTTCGGAGTCGTGAACGCGCACCGTGATACCAGCGCACCATTCGCTTCTATTTTCTGGCTACAGAATAGGAAACATCGAGAAAAAATACATGGCCTATGAATATGTACGTTTTTGTAGCCAACTCTCCCAATCATAGGCTTTAACATTCCTCATGTTAGTTGAATACTTTTTATACACAGACCTACTACTTAATTAGGAAATCATCTTCATTTTGTATCGAAATAATACGGTGAATGTAACTGAAACACCGTAAGATTGTGAACTTTGCATCAACCCTTCTCCATAACAGCAGAAACACTAGAGGGCGCACATATAATGCACAACATATATGCAACAAAAGACCAAGCTGAAATTCTGATCAAGATAGGGGCGTCATTATATAAATTATAAACATAGAGCTAGTGGTCAGGATATAGTAGGATAGACAGTGGGATAAAAGTACCAAGCCTAACCACAGCCCTAACTTAACCCTAGATTCATGCCTACATCCCACTTCAACCTTAACTTAACCCTAGCTTCATGCCTACATCCCACTTCAACCCCAACTTAACCCTAGCTTCATGCCTACATCCCACTTCAATCCTAACCCTAGCTTCATGCCTTACATCCCAGTTCAATCCTAACCCTAGCTTCATGCCTACATCCCACTTCAAGCCTAACCCTAGCTTCATGCCTACATCCCAGTTCAATCCTAACCCTAGCTTCATGCCTACATCCCACTTCAACCCTAACTTAACCCTAGCTTCATGCCTACATCCCACTTCAACCCTAACTTAACCCTAGCTTCATGCCTACATCCCACTTCAACCCTAACTTAACCCTAGCTTCATGCCTACATCCCACTTCAACCCTAACTTAACCCTAGATTCATGCCTACATCCCAATTCAACCATAACTTAACCCTAGCTTCGTGCCTACATCCCACTTCAACCCTAACTTAACCCTAGATTCATGCCTACATCCCACTTCAACCCTAACTTAACCCTAGATTCATGCCTACATCCCAATTCAACCATAACTTAACCCTAGATTCATGCCTACATCCCACTTCAACCCTAACTTAACCCTAGCTTCATGCCTACATCCCACTTCAACCCTAACTTAACCCTAGCTTCATGCCTACATCCCACTTCAACCCTAACTTAACCCTAGCTTCATGCCTACATCCCACTTCAACCCTAACTTAACCCTAGCTTCATGCCTACATCCCACTTCAACCCTAACTTAACCCTAGATTCATGCCTACATCCCAATTCAACCATAACTTAACCCTAGCTTCGTGCCTACATCCCACTTCAACCCTAACTTAACCCTAGATTCATGCCTACATCCCACTTCAACCCTAACTTAACCCTAGATTCATGCCTACATCCCACTTCAACCCTAACTTAACCCTAGATTCATGCCTACATCCCAATTCAACCATAACTTAACCCTAGATTCATGCCTACATCCCACTTCAACCCTAACTTAACCCTAGCTTCATGCCTACATCCCACTTCAACCCCAACTTAACCCTAGCTTCATGCCTACGTCCCACTTCAACACTAACTTAACCCTAGCTTCATGCCTACATCCCAGTTCAATCCTAACCCTAGCTTCATGCCTACATCCCACTTCAACCCCAACTTAACCCTAGCTTCATGCCTACATCCCAGTTCAATCCTAACCCTAGCTTCATGCCTACATCCCACTTCAACCCCAACTTAACCCTAGCTTCATGCCTACGTCCCACTTCAACCCTAATTTAACCCTAGCTTCATGCCTACATCCCAGTTCAACCCTAACCCTAGCTTCATGCCTAGACCCCACTTTAACCCTAACTTAACCCTAGCTTCATGCCTACATCCCAGTTCAACCCTAACCCTAGCTTCATGCCTACACCCCACTTCAACCCTAACTTAACCCTAGATTCATGCCTACATCCCACTTCAACCCTAACCCTAGTATCAGCCTAATATTGGCATAACCATTATGTTCAACCCTGGCTCAAACCTTAACCTAACCCCTCCAAATAGGGCTCCCCCACCTCTGAATTCCCAATTTAAAGGTGCTAAACCTAGAATTTAGCAGAATTTCTACATTGTCCACTTGACCCAATTTCCACTAGATAACACAAGCAGCTTTCCCATTTTGACAAATGGGACTGTTGGGAGACATCAATAAGTGAATATCACAGCCAATCACATCACTGGAGGGTTAGTAATACTGTGAAACACTATCATTCCACTATTACTGCAGGTATATTATGGACATTTTCAACAACAACAAAAAACCTGTATGCAACCATAGACCAAGCTGCAATTCAGATCAAAATAGGGGGTCATTATATTAAAAAAATAAACATCAGTGTTCAGTTTAATGGAATTGAATTACATTGAATTTTATCAAGGCACTTCATGGAAAAATGTACATTTGTTAATTTGGTGTCTTTTTAGATTGTTCTATTTTATTGTATGTTTGTTGTCAAATATTGCCTTTACATTCAAATAAAGCAGATTTCGTGAAAATCTTTTTGTTTGTCTTATTGTGTTCACTTTTAGCCTACTTGTTTAGGTTTCTTGTGTGGTCTCAGTTTTCCCACTCACTAGGAATCAAAAGTGGTCTCTAATGAGAAGTAATTTCCTCCCATTGACTGAATCCAGCCTGGCAACAGTAGCCAACTGTACTGTACTAGAGACAGACTAACCCAGAATGAGTTATACAGTACATCTCCCATATTCCCACACAGTTTCCCCTAGATCAAAGCAATGGATCACTTTAAACTGGTAGTCTACTCAACTATAGAGTGACTTTGGATACAACTTGACAAAACAAATACATGAGGTAAATTGCTCCTGACAAATGCAATAATAATGTATGTTGCTATGGCAGTTAAGATCCTTCTGTCTCTATAAACTGACACTGAACACATACATTACATCTTTCTACTCTTACAATTTGCTGTAGGGTTATGGAACAGGTCGAAAGCAAAGTATTAATTATTCCCCATTGTATGTATACCATGCCAACATACGAATGTAATGTTTACAATATGTAGCTTCTCATGTGATTGACTCGGTTCATGACTGTGGGTGGGTCCAGTGCAGTGGGTAGTCCGTAGTCATTTTTAGTCAGTTGGTCCAGACTGTAGACTTTGGGGGAGGGCAGAGGAAATGGAAGTTTAAAACTCCCCCTGTATCCCACTCTACATTCCAACCCCTGTCTTTCTCTAAATTTTGGAGGCCGAGTGTGGGAGAAAACGAAGAGTAGAGAGGGAGGAGATTGGCATCTGTGAGAAAAGCCCGATTGCAGTAGAAGACGAGGCTATTGAGGGTTACAGAACCAGCCACTTGGCCCCAGGAACTGAAATTTGCAATCTAAGGTAAGTCGCAATATCAAGGCTTTGAACTTGACTTGACAGTCTTGATAAATCTTTGGTTATAGTGATATCTATTGTGTTTTTGCTTTGATTTAACAGTGACACAAATATACTATATACCAACATTATTATGTGTGTTTTGAAATAGATACTTTTAAAATTGTTATTCTCAATCTAGAGTGTAATGTTATCAGAGTCAATGTACTTTGTTTTCACGCCACAGTTCCCTTTCAGTCACTCACTCGGTGTAACATACTGTGGGGAGTCAATGTCAATGACCGATCATATTCACCTGTTGAAAATCACGCCCAACAGGCCAATGGATGCTGAGCCTGCCCTCGGAAGCCTTCCTGGTTATAATACCAGGCATCGCATTCATTTCCTCAATTATTCGCTCTTCAGCTCACCTAAAGGGAGAAAGGGTCACACAATCTACAAACTTTTCAAGGACACAAAGATTACGAATTTTCGGCTTCAACTTAGGTGTCTGTTATTGGGGAGAGAGTACTGGTACCCCTAAAGGTTATGAGTTTTGGGTGTTGGTATCGGTTTTTGTGTTTGATAAACGTCCACTTCTTTCTGATCTGCTTGTGTAGCCAGTGCTTCCTTGCTTGAGTAAGATGGCCAGTGGTAAGAGTAAAGGCTAACCAGCTGAGTTTTAACCTCCGACCGTACCCTAGGGCATACCCACAAGTGTTGTCCTGTTTGCCTGGGGTGGAAATACGCTCAGTAGGCCTTTGGCTCGGACCAGTGAAGGGTGTTCCGATGAAACCAGTGAAGGGTCTTCCGATGAAACCAGTGAAGGGTCTTACGATGAAACCAGTGAAGGGTCTTACGATGAAACCAGTGAAGGGTCTTACGATGAAACCATTGAAGGGTCTTCCGATGAAACCATTGAAGGGTCTTCCGATGAAACCAGTAAAGGGTCTTACGATGAAACCAGTGAAGGGTTTTACGATTAAACCAGTGAAGGGTCTTACGAGCCTGGTTGGCTCAAGGGCAGCTCTGGGGCAGCTTAAAACCCCACAGCTTTGGATTTGGTGGTGGAGAGTGAACCATTGGTGGTTAATGTGCCTTTGATGGAGCTGTGTCGTCGGGTAGCAGATCACCTGGAGATGGATTGGGTGTCTTCTCCACTGCAGCAGAGTTCCTCCAGGTTTGGGAGAAGGTATTTACCTCCTGTCCCTCACTCAGCGCGGTGAAGCATCACTTACCCCTGTATAAAGATTTTCGCCGATGAGCTAAAGGCGACCTGGGATTCCCCTCATTCAGCCAGGCTCCGTGCTACGGCTGATTTTGTGCTGCATCTGTCCCACTGTACTATCCTAGTTGGGGGGAAAGTATAATAATAATATAATATATGCCATTTAGCAGACGCTTTTATCCAAAGCGACTTACAGTCATGTGTGCATACATTCTACGTATGGGTGGTCCCGGGAATCGAACCCACTACCCATGGCGTTACAAGTGCCATGCTCTACCAACTGTGCTACAGAAGGACCAGTATGGTAGCAGCGGTAGCAGCGGTGGTGGCTCAGCGCCACCTCTGGTTGACATTGTCCTGGATTCCTGAGAGGGACAGGCGTATGTATTTTGATGAGCCAGTTTCACCAAAAGGTTGTTTAGCTTGGCAATGGAGTTCTAACAGGCCCCTTTCAGGGAGAAACAAAAACAGGACACAGCTCTATGGGCCATTTTCAGTCTCTGGGGTTCATAGTGAATCACAAGAAAAGTTGTTTGACGCCGGCTCAGCGCATTCAGTTTCTGGGTCTCGTTCTGGACTCGGTTCTGAATCATGCGTTTTTGTCCCAACAGAGGAGGGTCGCATACCGGCTCCGTCTGGCAAGGTTTCAGCTAGAGCACTCTGTGCCTTTTCGCTTGTGCCTGCGGTTATTGGGTCTGATGACCTCTATGATAGCTCTGGTGTCTCTGGGACTTCTGTTGATGCGTCTGTTTCAGTGTTGGGTTCAAGGTATCCCCGTGGTGCCTAAAGGACCCGTGACTGCTGTTGCAGGGGATTCTTATGGGCCAGGTAGTGTTCAGCAGGGTGATCACGACAGATGCATCCTTACTGGGATGGGGAGCGCTGTGTGTGGGCTACTTGGAAAGAGGGATTTGGTCAACAGCGCAAAGAGCGCAGCATATCAATTACCTAGAGCTTCTGACTGTTTTGCTAGCGCTGAGGCGTTTCCTTTCGATGTTGGAAGGCCAGAATGTGATGGTAAGATCCAACAACAGGACGGTGGTGGCGTACATCAACAGGCATGGGGGGGGGGCACGGTCTCTCTCACTCCTACACATGGCCTGTTATCTGCTCGTATGGAGCAGTGCGCATTTCCCGTCGCCCAGGGCGACGTATCTTCCTGGATCTCTCAACGTGGGTGATTGAGAATCATTGTAACATCTAAACCGCTGTGAATTATCTTTTTCATAAGCACAAATATTGTATTTTCAGCTGTTTCAAGCTGGTGTACAAAATCACACAAAAAAGACGCAAAAACTAAACTTATGAACTGGAAGCATAGAAATAGTGCACATAGAACAGATCTACCTCTTCTTAAACTTGCTTTCAATGAGAATGACAGATCTATAACACAGATGTGTATTTGGTCAGGTCACCCAAAAAAGTGACATATTGCAACTTTAAGTGTGTGTTATTGAACAGTAAGTTGCATTTCATGTTACTGTTTACATTATATTAGTCATGCACATGTCGAGTTTAGCACATTATATTTCCCTCAGAGTTTACTCTGTGTCAGCAGCTAAATAAGCTAAGTAAGCTAGCATTGTGTATCTGTAACATTGTGTATCTGTAGCATGTGTGCATTAGCACTTCATATTGTGTATATGCATAGAGAACACGTGTATAGCATCATTCCCTTAGTTACCGCTTACATGCAAGTTCTGACTGAAAACTGGTGTAAGCAGACCACTATCTCAAATCTACTGCTGATAATCTGAATAATCCTTCCAAATCTTGGCAAGTAGTTGTAAGTCTGACATCCTAGAGGTGTGCCTCAAGGATCAATTTTAGGTCCACTGTTGTTAAGTATCTACATCAACAACATTGGGAGACATTGAGACAGCTGATGTACATTTGTATGTGGATGACACTGTTCTCTATTCAAGCGGCAGCGTTTTTGACTTTGGCTTAAAAACAAACTCAAATGGTTTTAACATCGTTCAACAGAATCTGTACGATTTCAAGCTTGTTCTGAATTGCTCTAAAACAAAATACATGTTATTTTTCCAATACTAAACACTCTGAAAATCATGTCATTACTACCTTGAAAAGGAAGTCTACAGAGCAAGTAAAGACAAATATCTAGGAGTTTGGGCGGATGAGAAGCTGATCTTCACTAATCATGTTGAGGGCCTGGTAAAGAAGATAGAGAATAGTTTTTTTCCAGGCTTGTTTTTCTTTGGAGGCCAGATAAGAGCTGCTACGGTGTACATTCCTGTCTATCTTTGACTACCGTGATGGTATTTATATGCAGACCTCAAGCACTACCCTGAAGGCACTTGATTCCGTGTATCACGCAGCTCTTAGGTTTATTACTGACCAAAAGCATCTGACACGCCACTGTGATCTCTATAGTGCTGTCAGCTGGTCTTCACTGACTCTATGTCGGCTTTAACATTGGTATGCTATGATCAATAAGGCCACTAGATCTCTGTTCTTATTTGACCAGGTCAGAAAATAAATACCAGTTACAGTCTCACTCCTACTTACTTCTAAAGGTCCCTAAAATCAGAACGGATCATTGCAAAAAAGTGTTTTAACTACTCAGCTCGGTGGTCTTGGAATTCTCTCCAGAACAGCTTGAAACCCCAGGATCTTCTTACTGAGGAATGTGATTGTCATTCGGACTTGGTGCGGTGGTACATTGGATTGACTAGTTCATCTATGGCGCTTGTATGTCTCTGTCATTTAAATGTATTTGTGTCTTCCTAAAAACAAACCAAAAAATGATGTGCCTATGTCTGTAAGTTGTTACAGTTGGTCTGATATTTGTCCGTGGTAGTCCTTTATTAGTGGACGACGGGTCGCAACAATAACCGTCATTTCAGTCATACTGCATGAGGAGTTATTGTACACCCGTCTATTAAATGGATGTATGCTTTTGCACACTATTTGGGTTAAGATAGCACTTTAGCGTGCCTTTCCGGTGTATTAATACAGTTAGCATTTAGGAGTTAGTCAAGCCTAACGTGGCGCCGGCGCATGTTACTTCGGTGATTGTGTTGTGTCCCACCCTTTCCGATGTCTTTATGGGATTCAGTGAGATTCCATCCATTCAGTTATTAGTAATGGTGTAGTCATTCATGTGTTATTGCCAACTAGTGGTGCTTTAGTTTAAGCCTTTCATGTGTAATAACCTGTTATAGTGATGTCATATAGTTTATATTTGTCATGCAACGTCATTGTATAATAGCTGTATATCATTCCTGATTTTGATGGCACTTTAGTTATCTGCTTCCACCTATAGGAAAACCACACATACACACACATACACACACGCCTTCACACCCAAGTGTGCCTTGTGTCAAGCCGTAGCTCTGCTGTTACATACGGTCTATCTTGAAGTAAACTGCAAGTCAACTATTCACTGTGTCTTCCCATCAGTGCATCCTGACCGAGGCCCAGATGCAATAACACCCATACCAAACCAGCAACCTAAGAATAATACACCTTTAGCCCTCCACTACATTGTGGTCCGTTCAAACCTGGTTAAAGTGTTTACTCCCAGATCAAGATGCAGCGAGTTACCGGTGAAGCCTGGACCTGGTCTGATCATCCACGGCGCCACGCCTAACCTTATCCTAGTTGTTGTAGCACAGCAGAGTATTCACAGTATTCACAGTATGCACAGTATGCACAGTATTCACATGGGAAAGAACATGACCTTCAGCCTCTTATTGAGGGAGCTGCCAAGACAACACTCCTCTCCACCCAGTCCCTTCCTCTCCAGCCAGGCCAGATGGGACACAACTCCAGACGAGTGGGAGACCTTCAGAGAGTACAGGTTCGTCCCAGACTCCCATCTGAGCCACGAGAACAGAGGGACAGTCTCACTCAGCTACGTGAGCAACAAGAAGAGACCTCATACCCCAGTCCATAGCTAGAATCTCTCTCACTAAGCCAGCCTCTACAGAGTCCTCATCCTGAGGCATCCCTGCAGCAGAGAGAGTTCTGCCAACACCACCACGGCCCGCATCAGAGCTTGCTGAGCATGTGGAGCCATCACCCAATGAAGAGGATAAGGCCAGTATGACAACTGTGAGTTGACCGACCCTCCACCGTGGCCTGAGCATGTGATGAGTCACTTCTGCCGTGTCATCAGAGTGGCACTCCAAGCCTACAGTGCAGCTACCAAGAGCCTCCTCCAGCAGCAGCTGAGTTGTCTCAGTCCCGGCACTCACCACACCTGTCTGAAGGCTATTCATCCACTAGTGGTCCAGCTAAGAGACATACTGTACCTACCTATCAGCTCCCAGACATTTCCAGTGTGGAGAACCAGCCCGCTGACGGTGCCAGGGTGTATCTATTATCTACCTGTCCCTGCCACTGGTTCTCATTTTGCTCTCAGCATGGGTATCCATCCTGTTCCTGACAAGGTGTTCCAGTCTGCCACCGTTAGCCAACAGTAGCCTGCAGCCAGCTGCTGTTCCAGAGTGGCCACCCTCTCCAGCTACAGAGCATCAGTCAGCAGTCAGCCATTGTGGAGCTCTAGACCACCAGTATCTCTTCCACCAGCTGTAGACCAGGGATCCTCGGCCCCTGTCCCAGTATCTCTTCCACCAGCTGTAGCCCAGGGGCCACCACCTGTCTCTAAGCTAAGAGTCATCCCTGTTCCAGTTAGTGGGGCTTCAGAAGCCAACAACAAGCCCCCACCTGCTCCTGATGAGGAGCACAGCTCATCTCCAGCCACGGTCCCTCCCATGTTGCTAGGACTACAGTGCTACAGTAAGTCTTACAGGTCCCCTTACAGATTGTATATCACCATAGTATGTCATACCGAGTGACCAACTGAAAGGGAACATACAGTTTTGAATATAACTACTGTTCCCTAAGGGAGGGAGCAAGGTATAACATATTTTGGCCCCGCGCCGTCAGGGGGTTTGGGCTTGCTGAAGAGCGGTACTGAATTGAGGAAATCAATGCGAGCATCTGTATTATAGCCAGGAAGGCGGGGCTTCCGAGGGCAGTCTCGGCATCAATTGGCCCATTGGGAGTGATTTCAGTTTTCTTCAGGTAAATATGATTGGTCGTGGACTCCCCATAGTATTTTTTTGCCTCATTCCCTCCTTCAGGGAACAGTAGCTATATTCATAACTGTACATTCTCCCTCCTACTATGTTAATTCCTCAGGTTTGCTCCTCTTCGTACTAGGTAAGTACTACATAAACAGTACAGTTTACATCAGCAGTGAAAAAGCCTAATGCCAACCCGATAAAGAATGTGACGAGACACATACCTTTTAGAATAGTCATTACCAATCTAATGGAAAAAAATCTCCCTCTCACTATTTCACGCAGGGGAACATGTATGTGTTGTATTTGAATTTAGAAATGAGAAGTACAGTGCACACACACACAGTCTGCTCTATTCTGGAACTGAATGTCTGAACCTACTCCTCCATTGGCATTCATCCCATAAACAGGCGCTGTCAGAATGGGCCAGCTTGAATGGGCAAAAGCTAGATGAGACTGCGAAATGAACTCCTCTCAAGAAATACACTTATTCCAGCCATTTGTTGTTGAATGGTGATGCATTTTAGATTATTTACAGTATGAGGATGGGGATGGGTTATAATCTTGTCCTGCATTGCTTCTAGACATCTGTATATATGTGCACAGGCTCACAGGAAAGTCATACGTCTACATACAGTTGAGGTCGGAAGTTTACATACACTTAGTTTGGAGTCATTAAAACTCCACAAATTTCTTGTTAACAAACTATAGTTTTGGCAAGTCGGTTAGGACATCTAGTTTGTGTATGACACAAGACATTTTTCCAACAATTGTTAACAGACAGATTATTTCACTTATAATTCACTGTATCACAATTCCAGTGGGTCAGAAGTTTCCATACACTAAGTTGACTGTGTGTGTAAACAGCTTGGAAAACTCCAGAAAATTATGTCATGGCTTTAGAAGTTTCTGATAGGCTAATTGACATAATTTGAGTCAATTGGAGATGTCCCTGTGGATTTATTTCAAGGCCTACCTTCAAACTCAGTGCCCCTGTGCTTGACATCATGGGAAAGTCAAATGAAATCAGGCAAAGAAATTGTAGACCTCCACAAATCTGGTTCATCCTTGGGAACAATTTCCAAACGCCTGAAGTTACCACGTTCATCTGTACTAACAATAGTACGCAAGTATAAACACCATGGGACCACGCAGCCGTCATACCGCTCAGGAAAGAGACCTGTTCTGTCTCCTAGAGATGAATGTACTTTGGTGCGAAAAGTGCAAAACAATCTCAGAACAACAGCAAAGGACCTTGTTAAGATGCCTGAGGAAACAGGTACAAAAGTATCTACATCCACAGTAAAATGAGGCCAATACCGACATAACCTGAAAGGCCACTCTGCAAGGAAGAAGCCACTGCTCCAAAACCGCCATAAAAAAGACAGACTACGGTTTGTAACTGCACATGGGGACAAAGATCATACTTTTTGGAGAAATGTCCTCTGGTCTGCATGAAACAAAAAATAGAACTGTTTGGCCATAATGATCATTGTTATGTTTGGAGGACAAAGGGGGAGGCTTGCAAGCCAAAGAACACCATTCCAACCGTGAAGCACGGGGGTGGCAGCATGATGTTGTGGGGGTGCTTTGCTGCAGGAGGGACTGGTGCACTTCACAAAATAGATGCCATCATGAGGTAGGAAAATTATGTGGATATATTGAAGCAACATCTCAAGACGTCAGTCAGGAAGTTAAAGCCTTCACCCAACTTATTGTGGGAAGCTTATGGAAGGCTACCCGAAACGTTTGACCAAAGTTAAACAATTTAAAGGGAATGCTACCAAATACTAGTTGAGTGTATGTAAACTTCTGACCCACTGGGAATGTGATGAAAGATATAAAAGCTGAAATAAATCATACTCTACTATTATTCTGACATTTCACATTCTTCAAATAAAGTGGTGATCCTAACTGACCTAAGACCATGAATTTTTACTAGAATTAAATGTCAGGAAAAATTGAGTCTAAATATATTTGTCTAAGGTGTATGTAAACTTCTGATTTCAACTGTACATGTTTCTAGTCTGATTGAAATGCTAATAGTAATAATAGTAGCAGCAGACAGGGGTTTCAGACAAGTGACGGGACATTTACTTTCTAAACCTACAGCATGTTGGAGCTCTACTATGTTCTTCAAACGCAGTTCAGGCTCTCTAGATTCCCCTGACTTATTCCCCTGACTAAGATGCCTGTGGTGGGTTGATAGATAGGCAAAGAGAGATAATCACTGCAGGCATATGTTGAGGAGCATGATGAAAGTGAACATGTTTCCCCCTGAGAGAGCGATAGAGAGAGAGAGAGCGATAGAGAGCGAGAGAGAGAGAGCGAGAGTATTTCAGGCAACTATCTCAAGACTCTGTCTATGTCCAGGACCCCTGGGTGTGGCCTCAGTGGAAGCTCCCAGCAGCAGCCATCATGGTTCTCCTGCTCATGTCTGTGACTGTGCTGCATCTGCTCACTCTGGCCATGCTGTTCATCGCTACCATGGAGAAGGTGAGACACTCTCCACTGTTAGCCAATCTCAACAACTAACAAAGTTAGTGTGAGAGAGGTAGAACAATTATTGTTATCAATCAATAATAACAAACCTCCTGGCATTGACAACTTAGATGGAAAGCTACTGAGGATGGTAGCTTACTCTATGGCCACTCCTATCTGTCATATCTTTAATCAGAGTCTAGAGGGAGTTGCACCACTGCACCATTCGGGGGGCTCACGAATGGTGCAGCGGTCTAAGGCACTGCATCTCAGTGCTAGAGGCATCACTACAGACCCTGGTTTGAATCCAGGCTGCATCACACCCGACCGTGATTAGGAGTCCCATGATTGGGAGTCTCATTGTGCGGTGCACAATTGGCCCAGCGTCGTCCAGGTTTAGCCTATGTAGACCGTCATTGTAAATAAGAATTTGTTCTTAACTGACTTGCCTAGTTAAATAAAGGTTCAATAAAAATAATAATATATAAAAAATTGTCCTCAGGCATGGAGGGAAGCCAAAGGAATTCTGCTTACCCAAGAGTGGTAAAACAACCTTTACTGGTTCTAACAGCAGACGTTTCTGCCAGCTCTTAGCAAACTATTGTAAAAATTGTGTTTGCCCAAATACAATGCTTTTTCTCTGACACACACACTTACCCCACCAGACATGCCACCACGGGTCTTTCACAGTCCCCAAATCCAGAACAAATTCAAGAAAGTGTACATAATTTTATGGAGACATTATTGCATGGGAACTCCCTTCCATCTCATATTGCTTAAATGAACAGCAACCCTTTTTTGAAACAGATAAAGCAACACCTCACTACGACTCTCCCTTATTTGACCTAGTTATGTTGTGTGTATGTATTGATATGTAGGCCATGTGTGCCATTTTTACATGTATGTAGTTCTGTCTTTGAGCTGTTCTTGTCTATTAATGTTCTGTAATATGTCATGTTTCATGTTCTGCGTGAACCCCAGGAAGCGTAGCTGCTGCTTTCGCAACAGCTAATGGGGATCCTAATAAAATACCAAAATACCAAATCCGACTCTGCAGCACTCCCTTTTCCTGGCATATGTTGCTGATATGAGTATCAAAGGCTGAAGAGAGCAACCACAACAACGTTGAATATCAACCTACGGATAGTGCTTAAGATAAACCTACCTTATATAACATGCAGGAATTTGATTTAGGGATATCCAATCACATCGAAAGCTCTGAAGGAATCCAACAGTGGGACGTAGCCAACCCATTTTTATGATATGGGCAGATTGCCTGCTGAACTAAACCTTTCTTCTATTGTGTGTCTCGCTCTAGTCCTGGTGGGTCTGGACCGATGCTGAGATCACAGACCTCTGGTATAACTGCATTCATGACAACACAACGGGAAACTGGCTGTGTGCTGCCTCCAATGAAAATGGTAAATAAAATAGGACGTTTTATCCAGGCTACGTGTGGTCTTTAGCATCTAGTCTACATGTGAATGAGGATGTCACTTTATGTCACCGCTTCCCATCGTTATTCTGTGTAATTATGCCTTTGAGTGATCATGTGCATGATGTTTGTGTTTTTGTGATTCAATGTAGTCTTTATATTCAATGTGTCTATGTGTTGTCCCAAT